>NC_048442.1:11047266-11347266 GCF_004353265.1 Vitis riparia | reverse complement strand
CATAGACTATGCCTTGGACTGAGTAGTTCTTAATTTTCATATCATAGCATAGTTTCTCAAAATTTATACTACAATAAATTTTAAAAACTAAAAATAGAGAAAATGTTTGAATAAGAATGACAACCCCAAAAAATTGGTGTTGAGATATCTACAATGTTTTATCTAATAGGTAGAAGTTTATGGGGCTGAATGACCCACAATATGGGGGTTCCTCCATGTGGTTCGTAGATGCTCAACTAAGCTTGCGATTCTACTTGGATAACCTTATATCATGTGGAGTTGAGTTGAAATTTTTCTTTCCTTCCTTTTTTCCTTTTCAACAATCTAAATTTCTTCATGATATTTATTTTTTCTTTAGATAGTTTTATTTTAAAACAATTTTCTCAATGTTTTTCGAAATACATGTACATGTTTTTAAAATCAAGTGAGTATTCCACAAGCATCTATAAATAAAGAAAACCATTTGGTTTTTTTCTTTTTAAAACCAAAACTCTAATAAAAGAAAATTGGAAGATTTAAGAAGAATCAAATAACTCATTATTCTTTTCTATATATCAAATGACTCATTATTGTCTTCTATAATCTCCCTTTATTCATCGGTTTTTGAGTTAAATATATGGTTAAATGGTTACCATTTAAGAGTTCATTTTTAAATGTACTCTATATGCACACATACATAATGCTATTATGAAAGAAATTGAATTGATAATGCCATTTTTTTTATATTTCTATTCTATATTATTGTCAAATAAAATAAAATAAATTATATATGTCTCTATGTATACAACCCTTAAGGCCTGCCTACCTTCTTAACCTTTGTGAAAAGGCATAGTCATGTTTTAACTTGGTTTTGTTCAATCCACAACTTTTATGATATTCTAACATGCTATTATTGTTTAAAATTTTCATTTGTTGTTTAAAATTTTTCTATTCAATGGAGATGACCTCTCATTCTAAATATTTGGGTATGGGTGCTTCTAGGATTGTAGCATCTTCAATAGGTAAGAATTCAAACATGCTATTATTGTTTACATTTCTCATTTGTTACTTCAAATTTGTCTATTCAATGGACATGGCTTTTCACTTTGAACATTTGGGTGATTTCAGAATTGTAGCATCTTCAACGTGTAAAAATTTTGTCTTGTTTCATATAGTAATCTTTAAATCCCAATAGGCATCAAATCATGTATGAGCATACATCAATGCACTACCCCTTGGATGGTATGCCTCAAAGTTAGTTCAGTTAAATGTTCTTAATAAATTTTAAAAATCTAAGGAAGGACATCCTATTTCTGATTATGCTTCATTGGTTTGAAGGTCCATTTGAATTTATATTTAACCTCTTATATTTATTTTCAAATCATTTGCTTTTTTTTTTTTTTATTGAGTATGATTAGACTGTTTGCTCTTGTTGTGTTGTTTGAATATGGTTTCAAAGTAGTACATAGATTGTGCCTTGGTCTGAGTTCTTAATTTTCATGGCATATCATAGTTTCTCAAATATTATACAAAGCTAAATTAAACAACTAAAAATAGAGAAGATGTTTGAATAGGAATGACAAGTCCAACAAGTTGGTGTCAAGGCATATATAATGTTTTATCTGACAAGTAGAAGTTTATAGAACTGAATGACCCATGACATAGGGGTTCCTACATGTGGATCATAGATGCTTAACTAGGCTTGTGATCCTACTTGGATAACCTTATATCATGTGGAGTTGAGTTGAAATTTCCTTTCCTTTTTTCTTTTTTTTTCCTTTTCAACAATCTAAATTTCTTTATGATATTTATTTTTTCTTTAGATATTTGTATTTTTTTAAAAAAAAAAATCTCTATGTTTTCCAGGGAAATACATGTACATGTTTTTAAGATCAAGTGAGTACTCAACAACCATCCAAAAATAAAGAGAACCATTTGGTTTTTTTCTTTTTAAAACCAAAGCTTCAATAAAAGAAAATTGGAAGATTAGAGAAGAATCCAATAACTCAGTATTTTGTTCTATGATATCAAATGACTCATTATTATGTTCTATGATATCAAATGACTCAATATTCTCTTCTATAATCTTCCTATGTCGACTAGATTTTTGAGTTAAATCTATGGTTAAATGGTTACCATTTAAAGTTTTTTTTTTCAATGTACTCTATATGCACACATACATAACATGTTATTGTTAAAGAAATTGAATTGATAATGGAATTTTTTTTCTATCTCTATTCTATGTTATTTTCAAAGAAAAGAAAAGAGATTATATATGTTTCTATGTATATAACCCTAAAAGCCTGCCTACCTTCTTAACTTTTGTGAGAATGCATAGTTATGTTTTAAGTTGGTTTTGTTCAATCCACAACTTTTATGATATTTTAACATGCTATTATTGTTTAAATTTTTCCTTTTTTGTTTCAAATTTGTCTATTCAATGGAAATGAATTCTCATTATGAACATTTGGCATGGGTACTTCTAGGATTGTAGCATCTTCAATAGGTAAAAATTCTAACGTGCTATTATTGTTTCTATTTCTCATTTGTTGCTTCAAATCTGCTTATTCAATGAACATGGCTTTTTACTCTGAGTGTTTGGGTTCTTTCAAGATTGTAGCATCTTCAACAGGTAAGAATTCTATCTTGTTTCATATAGTAATCATTAAATCTTAGTTGGCATAAAATAATGTATGAGCATACATCAGTGCACCATCTCTTGGATGGTATGCCTTAAAGTTAATTCAGCTAAAAGTTCTTAGTAAATTTTAAAAATCTAAGGTAAGGATGTCTTGTTTCTAATTATGTTTCATTGGTTCAAAGGTCCATTTGAAATTATATTTAACTTATTGTATTTATTTTCAAATCTCTTGTCTTCTTTTGATTGAGTATGATCAAACTATTTGCTTAATATGGTTTGAAAGTAGTTCATGGATTGTTCCTTGGTTTGAGTACTTCTAAATTTTCAGAGCATAGCATAGTTTCTCAAATTTTATACAAAGATAAATTTAAAAACTAAAAATAGAGAAGATGATTGAATAGGAATGGCAACTCCTACAAGTTGGTGTTGAAACATATATAATGTTTTATCTGACAAGTTAAAGTTTATAGGACTAAATGACCCATGACATTTATGTGGTTCGTAGATGATCAACTAGGCTTTTGACCCTACTTGGATATCCTTACATCATGTGGAATTGAGTTGAAATTTTCTTCTTCTTTTTTTTTCCTTTTCAATAATCTAAATTTCTTCCAAATATTTTTTTTTTAGATATTTTCATTTTAAAACAATTTTCTCTATTTTTTTTCCAAGGAAATCCATGTACATGTTTTTAAGATCAAGTGAGTACTTAACAACCATCCATAAATAAAGAGAACCATTTGGTTTTTTTCTGTTTAAAAGCAAAGCTTCAATAAAAGAAAATTAAAATATTAGAGAAGAATTAAATAACTCATTATTCTCTTCTATGATATCAAATGATTCATTATTTCCTTCTATAATATACCTTTATTCGATAGTTTTTTTAGTTAAATCTATGGTTAAATGGTTACCATTTAAGAGTTCTTTTTTCAATGTACTCTATACGCACACATACATATCCTATTATTGTTAAAGAAATTGAATTGATAATGACATCTTTTCTATTTCTATTCTATGTTATTGTCAAAGAGAAGAAAATAGATTATATAAGTATCTATGTATAAAACCCTTAAGGCTTACCTACCTTCTTAACTTTTGTGAAAAGGCATAGTTATGGCTTTCACACTTACTACTTCATTAATAGCATACAATCAAATGAAGGACTACATCAGCCATATGACTTCTTTGTTTGTCTCTTTTGTTTTTTTTTTTCCCGGCATTTCTAAGATGTTCCTTTTATATTATTACTCATTAAATTGCATGGTAATAGGAATAACAACTCCAACAAGTTGTTTCTGAGACATAAAATGTTTTCATAAGCAACATTTGTTGTCAACAATCCTATTGATTGGGGAAAGGAATTCTGGTATTTTTTTAAAATCTTCTTTTCCATAATATGGGCCACTTAGTTTGTCTTTGAACTCCATATGATAATTTTTTGAAATCGTCGTGACTTCAAACTCCCCTAAAACATATTGCCCTTATTATGGCTTCTTTAGAATGTATTTTCAACCAGAGAACTATTCTAATTACCATATGGTTAAAAACAATGAAAGTTTGTTGATATTAGTATGGGGCACTTGACAATAATAAATCCTAGCAACTCCATTTACCTTCAATTTGTTGGTGCATGAACTTCTGATGCTAGTTGGTAGGTGGGGTGAGCCCACCAACACCTTGCTTCGATGATCGTGTACCAACCAACTGACTTCGTTAGGACAAACTCCTATGCACAAGGTAGTTAGGCTCAACCTCTATGCAAAGTGGAGAGCACGAGGTTGAGCTTGGGAGTTAAACTAGATGACTATAGGGGAACAAGTGGGGTTTCCTTTCCTTGAGGATCAAGTGTCTTTATATAGTTTCTATAAACCTAACCATGGTTTGTTGGCCACCACTAGTTAATAGTTGCTTGGTTGTAGCTCATGTAAATAAGGTTTAAGTTTATTGGTTACCTCTTATTTCTTCAAACAATGTCAAGGGCATTTGACCTTGGTCATTATTGGTTGATCAAACCTACCTCTTATCTTTCAAGTATAGATGTAAACAAAAGTGTATGATAAGTATGAGTATTAGTAACTTTGTCCATTCAATTGCTTTTGAATCATCTTGAGATTATAATGAACTTGTCATCAATCTACATACTAGAACTGTATTTGTAATACTGTTGAGCTATACATACTTCTTAATTGCTTTGTCTCGCAAGGATATATTATCAGTGGTTCTGGTAAGCAATGTATGGTCTTAAATGTTTTAGCTTGATTTTGTTCAATTTGCAACTTTTATGATATTCTAACATGCTATTATTGTTTAAATTTTTCATTTATTGTTTCAAATTTGTCTATTCAGTGGAGATGACTTCTCATTTTGAACGTTTGGGTATGGATGCTTCTAATATTGTACCATCTTCAATAGGTAAGAATTCTAACATGCTATTATTGTTTACATTTCTCATTTGTTGCTTCAATTTGTATATTCAACAAACATGGCTTTTCATTCTAAACATTTGGGTGCTTTCAAGACTATAGCATCTTCAATATGTAAGAATTATATCTTGTTTCCTATAGTAATCTTTAAATCTCACTTGGCATCAAATAATGCACGAGCATACATCAATGAACCACCTCTTGGATGGTATGCCTCAAAGTTAGTTCAGCTAAATGTTCTTAATAAATTTTAAAAATCTAAGGTGAGGATGTCCTGTTTTTTATTATGTTTCATTGGTTCCAAGGTCCATTTGAAATTAATTTAACCTCTTGTATTTATTTTCAAATCTCTTACCTTCTTTTGAATGAATATGATTAGACTGTTTGCTCTTCCATTGTGTTGTCTGAATATGGTTTCAAAGTAGTTCATAAACTATGTTGTGGTCTGAGCACTTGTTAATTTTCATAGCATAGCATAGTTTCTTAGATTTTATACAAAGCCAAATTAAAAAACTAAAAATAGAGAAGATGTTTGAATAGGAATGGATACTCTAACAAGTTGGTACTAAAACATATATAATGTTTGATCCGACAGGTAGAACTCTATGGGACTAAATGGCCCATGATATATGCTTTCCTCCATGTGGTTCCTAGATGCTCAATTAGGCTTCTCATCCTACTTATGGGCTAGCCTTGTGTGGATCTGATTCATTTAGGAGGCTTGTCTCATTTATTGCCATTTATTCTTGGAAAACAGAGGAAAAATATTCATCCATTGTTTTATTTTTTTTACATTGAATCTAGAATTAGCAAATACGGTCTTATTTTTGTACTAAAACCACATTTGCTAAATCTAGTTTCACTTTTGAATTGAAACTACATTTATTTAACACAATTTCATTTATATATATATATATATATACATATGTATTATTTTGTCATATTTATTTGTATAACTTTATTATTTAAGATTATTAATTTATTAATATATTATTTTCAAAATAAGTGTGTACATGCATTACTTTCTTTACTTCCCTTTTCAATTTTTCTTCTACAAATTCTTTTACATTTTCTTTTAGGTTTAAAGCTCTTACTATTTCCATAGTTTTATTGTTAAACTATTTGGTTCAAAATGATTTATTTTTTGTTTTGTCCTAATTATTGGTTTTTTTCCTAAACTAAAATTTTCAAATTGTTTTAAAAGGTTGTTCAGTTTTAGTTCTTCTGATGCACCTACCTTTTTAGCTATTTGTTCCAAAAGTTTATCTACTTTTTGGTTAACTTTTTCTAATATTTCTTTTAGGCATTGTTGTTCTAACTTTATTTGTTTTATTTCCTTTCTAACAAATTTTTCTTCTTTAACTATTTGTTCTTTAATATAATCTAGGTTATTTCTTAAAAAATTATGGTTTTTCATGTGTAAAACGTTTTACAAGGTCGTCATATTTTTATATATAGTATAGCATAAATAAAAAAAATAAGTTACAAAAAAATGAAATAAAAACTTTCAATTATTTGTAATTAGAAACAAATCATTATATGTTCCATTGTTAATATTTTACTATAAAAATAATTAATTATTTATATTTATTAGATAAATTAATCATAATTAAAATAATTGTATCTAATTAAATTTTTTTATTTATTATTTAATAAACAATCTTATAAGCCTTTATTGGTAAGTATGATTAAATTGGAAAGTATTTCTTCTTAAAATGTCAGGAAATAAAAAAAAAATCTCTCTTTTTTAAATAGGATTTCGTTGGCTAACAAAGGGAATTAATTAGTGCTAAGGGTAATAAATTGGTGTTAATAAGGAGAATGAATGAAGAATGAATATGAGGAATAAATCAGCGTTAATAGAAGGAATGAATGGAGAATGAGTTAGAAAATGAATTAGGAGTGAGCAGATGTTAATCGGAGAAATGAAGGAGAATGAATTGGTGTTAACTTCTTTTGGGGAAATGAATAGAGAATGAACCCTTATTAACTTGTCATGAAAGGCCACTATGGGTTATGAACTAAAAAGTCACAATGGATAAGGGCAATGAACTTTTTCTAAAGGAAAATATAAATGTAGACCCTCTATTTTGTCCTCTTGGCACATTCCATCCATGATTGATTTCTATATCATCCATTGACCTATTATGCATTTGTGGTCATTTTCGAAGCCGTCTTTGAGCTCTCATTGATGGTCCATTGAGACTATATCGATCACTAGTTTTTAGATTTTCAATGAGATATTTTCGAGAGATTAAGTGGATCCCAACTATGTCTACAGTAACCCTTATTTCTTAGTTTAGGACTTTGTTTTTGATTGATTCATAGCATATTTAAGCTTGTTTAAATTTTTAAAAAAACTTTAATATCATAAGATAAATTCATGATTTGAATTAATTGATGATAGATTCATTTTTTTTAAAAAAAAATGTACAATGAAGGTTTGGTATTGAATTAAAAAAGTTTTTTTTTTATGAAAATAATTTAATTTGATTCAATTATTTTTGTTATCATCATTTTATAAATTATAAAAATCAAGATGGTTAAATGGGTAAATTGAGAATTAATGTATTAGGATTATTGGATGCATATTTTAAGTTTTTATGCTAAAATGATATTCTTGAACCATAAAATTTAAATTTAAATTCAAGTTTATTATAACTACTAAATTCATAATTCAAATATAAAATAAGATATATTATTTCTCTTAATAATAACCATATTGAGATAATATTCTCAAAAATTGTAAATTAATATAAGAGTTTGAGTTTTTATATTATTATTAAATCTATGCTTAAATAATACCAAAATTAGTTATTTTTTTATTGATAACAAATATATTATCTATATTATACTTGTAGATTTTAACAATAAATTCTTTCCATTTCTTATATGATCCTACATATTTTAAATAATGAATTTTGATTCGATCATCATGCAAAGTCTATTATCTATCAATCCACCTACCCATAATAACCCCATGCATTCCAAGACCATATTATTCAAGTCTACATCACACCAAAGGCTCATTTTCATTTTTTTTCTCCCAAAAACACACCTTCTCTCACCATCAATTATTCTTTCTTGCTACAACTCATATTTTAGACCACCAAAAACACACTTTAACCGACACAAAACTACCCTAACTTATTTCTGGCATCCCACAGCAAATATACACAAAATCATCAATGGCAAAAGAAGTGTCACAACCCAAATTCCGGATGACCCAAAATTTGGCCCATGACCCCAAGTCAAAGGTTTGACCCTAAGGGTTCCCTACTCCACGCTGGCAGTCAACCAAAACACTCTGAATTTTTTTTTCCACGTATAAACCATACTAGAGTTCTCACCAACTAACAATATTTCAAACATTACTCAAACGCATCAAGATTTAATAATTATCATTACAGTCCAAAATAAAAGTTCATAGTTAATTCACTTAATCAAATTAAGGTCTCATTACACATCCATAGTTCACAATTTATTAAAACAAGTCCCAATATCACAAACGCAATAAATAAGACATGTTCCATTAAACCGCTCCAGGGGCATCCAAAAGTCCTCCCTGTCCCACCTATGGATCCTCAGGAGTGATATCTGCATCTAAAAAGATGTAAAAAGGAAGGGGTGAGCATTTCCACATTGCTCAATAGGGTGTCTAACACCCAAAAGGTTAATAGGAATTACTAAGTTTCAAAGAACACAAAAGAAACAATTCAACAGTATGAATCAAGTCACACAATTTAATATATAATATTATACATAATTCCACAACATTCAACCATTAAATGAATGTATACGAACGTGTGACACACAGTCATACAATGCACTATTGTTCTCGGGCTTTCACTGAAGGATACGCGTCCGCACCCAAATACATTCCCCATTCAGAGTCTTCCTGGGGTAAACTTTTGGGTCTTTCACTCTAGGGATCTCTCTCCCTTCTTAATTCGCCTCACACGGGCTTTCACTTTTCATCACTATTTCATTTTTTTTTTCTTTCTTTTTCCATTTCATACACTTTTCACAATTTTTATCCTTTCTTCACAAAACCATGATGCAAATGAATGCCACAATTCCAAAATTTCTCAATAATTTCAACAATTTCAACAATTCCAACATTTCCAATAATCCAATAAAATAAATTTTCCACATTAAAATATCCCAAAAAAATTTTAAAAATTCTCATATCAATAAACGTGAAATTGTACCACACTTTTGGAATTTTACAATAATTCTAATAATTTCCAATATTTGAGAATAATTAATTTTCCACAATAAAATTTTTCGAAAATATTCCAATCAAATTTCAAAAATTCACATATCATCACTAGACTTGAAATTATACCCTAATTCCGGAATTTTCCCACACTTCTAATATTTTTTAACAACCCAAAATAATTATTTATCAACCAAAAAGAATTCCTGAAATTACAAAAAAAAATCCAAAAAAATTCCTACAACACCAATATTACCTACTTAACTCATAATGACAAGGTTTATAATTTTTTTTTCAATGAAAAACTCATTTAATTAAAGTTTTAGGGTTGGGATCCCCTACCACAAATTTAACAATTTGACCGTTAAAATCACGATCAACCATCGTAGAATTGTTCCTCTCGTCGAATAGAACACCTCCTCAAAATTTGGGCCGAAACGGACGTCGTTCAGTCATCCAAACAGTCGATCAAAGTTCCGACAACAATGAAGAATCTCCACAGTCTTGCAAGTCTCCTTTGCCACTTTTTTTTTTTTTTTTTAAAAAAAAAGTCCACCCTTTCATCCAGCCACCACCCAACCCATGGCCCAATATCCAAGGCCCAATGAAGTAATTCCCTTTGTTTTAACAACCCACAGCTCATGACCCACTATCTAACTTTTTGATTTATTATTTTTTTTCTTTTATTTATTCTCATTTGCTTATTTTTCATTTCCAAATTCTTTTTTTTAATAACATACAATTTAATTTATTAAACGGAAACCCAAAAAAAAAAAATTAAATTTTCCCAATTTTATTAATACTCAATTTAATTTAGTTTTTACTTAATTAATTCTAATTAATTTTAATTAATTCACTTTTCATTTCCGTTTTCGTTTTTCTTTTCCGAAAATTCTCAATTTCTAAAATCCTAAGAAAATTTTTATCGTAACGCTGACGTGGCACAAAATTTTCAACTCGCCTAATTGACCAACACAATAAATCGAATTTCACCAATCCAAAATTTACACGTGTTCTCCAAACACTTTTCTTTTTTACTTTTCAACCACCACACAAAAGAAGATTTTTCAAACTAAAATTTCCAACGTGGCCTAAATTACCCAGTCATTACAAGAAGTGAATGCAATGGCTTCTTCAATCAGCTTTTCACTCATCCCAATCATCAACAAACTCCAAGACATCTTCACCACATCCGGTGGCGACCTCTCAAAATAGCTCACCACTATTGAAAGCATGCTAGTACGTTTATTGAAAGCAATGTTCATCGCGACCATTACAGTCCACCGATACTGAAAAAAGACCATCGGGCATTCATTTTTTTTGAGTTCCAAGATCTTCATATTCAAATATGGAACCCCCATTTTCCCTTGGATATCTATTTTTCTGAGGAAACAAGAGATCGCACCTGCATCACTGCTCTTCTCAACGTCACGGGAGATTTCTTTTTATCATTCCAAATCTTTGCTCACCATTTATTCATCCTCATCTTGTTTACAACTAGAAAGATCATCGATCATACACCTCCATTGGCAAACTTGGATCAAACTAGCAGAGTATCACCGGTCATTTTATTTTTTATCATTATTCTCTTTTGTGGAAAAGACATGTTAGAATTCAATAGAAATAAAATATATTGATTGAATTTTTTATATGGAAATGCAAGTTAAAATGTGATAGAAAATGAGATGTAGAGATTGATTTTTTTTATGGAAATAGGTGTTGGAAGTCTAATAAAAAAATGAGATACCATGACTTTTTTATGTATAAATATTGGAATTTAATAGAAAATAGAATAGAGATATTGAATTTCTTTAATGAAAATTTATGTTGAAGATAATGAAGAGTGATCCACTGAATGAAAAAAAAAATTTCCAATGATCTTATTGTCAACGCTTACATGAAATTTGAATTAATAATATGAAGATTATTGAGAGAATTAGTGTTTTGTTCATATAACCACACATGAGTGTTGTTAGAATATGATATTTAGGAAACTAAGTGATTAAATGCGAAGTATTTGATGAATTATGATTGAGATTGAGTTAATTTTTTCTTCAAATTTTCTTTTCATCTAAGTAAACTACTGGATAATCATATGGCAATTGCCTTTGAATAAACTCTCGTGATTTTGATTCATGGAAATTTGATTTATCTTACTTTTCTAAAATAATTCACACATGTACACTTACAATTTTTTTGTAATCCAAATTTAAAAATATTTGTGAATCGTTTTTCTTTTTTTGAAAGTTGATTTTATACCTCATTCATAACAAAATCAATCTTAGTCTTTTTTTATAATGAATTGTTTTTATATTTAAAATCTATCTTAGTCTCTTTTAAGTATAAAATTTCAATTTCTAAAAAGAATAATGCTACCCATTTTATTCGGTATGCAACTTTGAAAGGTTTTAAAAATGAATTTTTGTTTTAAATACACGTGAATTAAAATTCATAGTTCTAACTAATGGATTCTTTGTGGATGAATTCATGTAAATTAAAATGGGATTTAATAAATACCCACATACAAAATTTTCCAAAAATAAGATTTTCTATAGACACCATTGACAACTCACTGCATATTTGAAATTATAAATCATAATCTGACCATTTAGAAGCTCTTTAAAATTTTTATAATTATTCCATGATATTCTAAACTCTTCAAACTTAATTTTAAGATTTTATATTACTCAAAAATAATTTTTCAATTAGAAGATATAAATCAATCTTTCAAAAGATTCAGCTTTCCTTTTGTTTTTGACACTCAGTCTTATTCTGCAAAATTAAATTACTAAAAGATTTCTTTAAATTGATTGAATATTTTTTTCTTAATCTATAATTCCTAAATTTAATTTTTGATGCATAAAATATTAAGAAACGATTTTTGAAAAGAGAGATATATTTTATTTTTTCTCTTTGAACCTACTGCACCTGTGCTCTCCTGGAGCTGAAAGACATTCACTTCTTTTTAAATGTCATAAATGTAATATTGACTTGAGATTATTTTTCATTCAAAATAAACATGTTTTGATAGTTGAAATAATTTTTGTATGATTTTAGGACACCTCCAACTTAATTAAAAAATCAATTGTTGAATATTTTAGCAAAATGCCCTGTTCAGGACCTACTGATATCATTATGAAATCTGGTACTAAATGAGAGCTAGTTAATTAATTTTATCACTTGGATGATAAACTAGACATATAGAAGATATTCTCTGAAATTTTTCATGATGAAACTTAACTTCTAGATATTTGTTTTAGATTTATTTTGTAGAATCCTCTGTTTTGACCACTTGCTGATTTTTTTTGTAAAGAACCTCACTTGCAAATAAATTTGACATTGATTATAATTCCTTTTTGAATTCATTACTATTATTTGTGAGTAAACCTCATTTCTATGAAAGCGCTTTAAAATGCTAAACCAGGTACGCAAATCTTTTCTTCACATTTATTTAAATCAAAACTTGTGATTGAATATTATCTATTAGTGCTTGCTAGTTATATTGAAATTGTATGACATTAGATACGACTTGTTATGGAGTATGTGATTGTTTAAAATGTAATGTTATATTATTGTTTGCTATTTAAAATTTTTGTGTTTTCTGGAAGCACTTGGAATGCAAACTAGGTACGTCTTTCTCTATTAAATTAATGAATTGTATTGATGTGTTTATTTAGTTCATAGTATCCATGAATCAACCAATTGATCTTCGCTATTATTTCAACTTACGCAATAGAGACCTAGCTTCTAGGGCTTAGAGGGCTGTTACAGTTCTTCACTGTACCTTCCCAATTAGTAACCTAACCCTCGAACTTGAACTCGGGTTTTCAAAGATAGGCATTTCTAAAGAAAAATGAGTCATTTTTAGGTATTTTTCTTTCTTATTTTGTTTGCCCTTTTAAAAAATAAAATGAAAATAAGTGGTGACTCCATTATTTATAAAATTGGTTTTCATAAACAAAATGAGTCTCGCCCCAAGTGGGAACACATGTGAAAATGCGGGATCACAATAAAATAAATAGATAAAAATTCTTGATATTTATTAAAGTAAACAAGTATTAAACTTTTACAAAATAAAATTAATCATCTATCTAACAATATTTAATTTTTTACTTTAAAATTATTTTAATTTATAATGATTATGGTAATTTTCAAAACTTTAAAAAAAATGAAATGAAATGAAATTAATCATGTATTTTTTCACCATAAATTTCAATAATAATATTTAACTTCTCTGGTTAAATTTATTCTACTAAATTATGATTTTTTTTTTTTAAGAAAAACATTATCTAAATCTTTATAGTATACTTGAAAAAAAAAATATGAAACATTATGTCCATTATTTAAATTATAAAATGAAAACTAATCATTGTGGTATATGGTATAATCGTGATTTGGAAGGAACATTTTTGGTATGGTATAATCATGATTTTGGAAGGATCATTCTAGTATATGGTATAACTATGATTTGGAAGATATGAATGGCAAGGAATCCAGACTATGCCAATGTAAGTATCAAATTAGTCAACAATTTCTTAAAATAATTTTTTTTTTCTATGTATAAAACCCCTATAACACTGAAAGTTATACATATAGAGAAATATAGAGAAAACTTCTGCATTGTTCTCCTAATTATTTTTATTTCTCCGGTCACCATTTTACATGGTATCAGAGCACCGATCTTGGTGACCCTTGAAAACTAAGCTTGCTCCCCTATGAACATGACACAATTGAAGAAACAAAGATCGTAGAAACAATGATTTATGTTTAGGATCCTCTTGTTTTACCTCACTCAGACCATCTAGGAATTATTTTAGTCTCCAAACTCTTGAAGGTTACAACTATGGGCAATGCAATTGTGCCATGCGTTTTAGTCTTAACGCAAAGAACAAGATCGGATTCATCAATGGATCCATTAAGGACCACCATCTATAGATCTAAAGTTTCCCATTTGGTGGTGATGCAATGACATGGTGTTGTCATGGATCTTGAACTCGGTCCAACTCGACATAGCCAACAGTGTTATTTACACCATGACAATTGTCAAAGTTTGGAACGATCTCAAAGAAAGATTTTCACAAGGAACTGACTCCAAAATTTATCATATTCAATAAGAAATTATTGAACATAGATAGGAACAACAATTTCTTTCTGTTTATTATACCAAGATGAAAGCACTTTGGGATGAATTGGCCTCATACCATGATCCCCTGCCTTGCACTTGTGGTGGACTAAAGAACCTTGCTAAATGAGAAGAAAATGAAAAAGTCATGCAATTCCTTATGGGACTAAATGAATCCTATGCCACTATTTGAGGATTAATTATGATGATCTACTTATGGAAGGTCAACGTATGTCATCTAATGCCCATGCCTTGGTGCTTCAACAAGAAAGGCAAGCTAATGTAGCCTCCCGACGAGAGCCCAACATTGACCATCATGCAATGCAACTGACTCATTTGTATTAGATGACATAAGTCAACCTTCCACGATGCAAGAAAATGGGACTCCAAGAAAACAACTTAAGTGCAGTTATTGCGATCGAAATGGCCACCTCATTGATCGTTGTTTTTTATTTACATAGGTTTTAAATTGGTCACAAATTGCATGGTAAGAATGTGAAGCCAAATAAACCAATTGCACACAATATTCACACTAATACAATAGAACCAATCCAAGGGCCAACTATAGGCGCAACTACATTTACCACTAAGGAATATGATCTACTCATGGCTTTGCTTCGAATAGAGATGGTAATAATCAACCTTTTGCAAACACTACAACTATAACCACATCCACTTATAATAATGCTCAATATGGTTAACATTCAACTTTACATTAGATTGTGGATAGTGGTGCAATCGATTACATATCTAAGTCACCACTGTCATAAAATAAGTTGAATACTAATCATGATTTTGTGGAATTACCTGATTATGGTCAAGTTGAAATCAAATCGACTGGTCTATTAAGTTGTCATCTGACTTGATTCTTGATGGGGTGTTGCATGTTCCAAAATTTCGAGTTAATTTGTTGTCAGTTAGCAAGCTTACTCAAGCATTGAGATGTAATGTGACATTTTACCTTGACTTTTGTGTGGTACTGGACGTGTCTACGAAGAAGATGATTAGCTTGGGCAAGCAACATAACAAGTTATACTACCTCACATTCAACCAGAATCCTCACCTAGCTCACAATGTCAACTGTACCTCTAAACATTGACATCAACGATTAGGGCATCCTTCATCCACACCTCTTTAGGCTTTATCCAAGACCATTCTAGAAATAATTTTTTATTCTTAGCATGTTTGTGGCATTTGTCCTTTAGCCAAACAAACATGTTTACCTTTTTTCCATATTTTAATCTCACCTAATGCACCTTTTGATTTAATTCATTGTGATATTTAGGGACCTCACAAAGTCTAATCTCATTCTAGGGCACTACATTTTTTAACTATTGTGGACAACTTTTCCCGTTTTACTTGGATTCATCTCATGACTTTTAAATCTGAAACACAATCATTGTTAAAATCATTTTTCTTTTAGGTTAAAACTCAATTTCGTCATGATATCAAAGTTGTATGTATTGGTAATGGGAATGAATTCACCTATATGCACTTTTTTTCTTATAGTCATGGCACTATTTTTCAACATTTTTACACATACACACCTCAACAAAATGAGGTTGTGGAGCGCAAACACCATCATCTCTTAAATATGGGACATGCCCTTTGCTTTCAAGCAAATTTGCCTATAGAGTTTTAAGGAGATAGTGTCTAAACAACTTGTTATCTCATTAATCGTCTACTTACATCTTTGTTGTCTCACAGGTCACCATATGAAATTTTACATAGAAAGTCACCTACTTACTCTCATATTCGCATTTTTGGATGTTTATGCCATGCAACCAACCTCACACCCATGCACACATTTGACATGTGTGCTCATCGATGCATTTTTGTTAGCTATCCTGTTGGGCAAAAAGAATACTGTGTATATGATCTTGATACTAAGAAATTTTTCACTTCTCGACATGTTTTTCATGAACACATCTTTCCTTTTTCAATCTCACCACCCAAAAATCAACTTGATTATCCTATAGTACCCATACCACTTAATGACTTCACAACCTCGATGCCATCAGCCATGGTTGACTCTCTTAATTCTCCTTCATCACTTTCCCAAGTCGAACCCCCATCCTCTATGGAAAGTTCCATTCCTATTGAATCCATAAAAATTTCATCACAACATCAGTTCCCCCCCACCCTTCATCACTCCACTCAATTTACCAAAGCCCCAGCTCATCTTAGAGAATACCAAGTCAACCATGCCTTGTTGCTTGACCAAGGTGTAGTCCCTCCTTCCTCGTCTAATACATGGTACCGTCTCAATTGGTATGTCATTTACTTTAACTTCTGTACTAATCATTGCAAATATGTGCATAATTCTTATGAGTAGACCTGACATGATCTTAAGTGAGTTGAAGCAATGCAAGAAGGACTTTATGCTCTTAGAAATAACAATACATGGACCATGGTCCCTCTTCCTCTAGTCATCGTCCCATCAATTGTAAATGGATATTCAAAATTAAATATAACTATGATGGAACTGTTGAGCGTTATAAAGCCCGACTAGTTGTTAAAGGGTTTACACAACATGAAGGCATCGACTAAAAGGAAATTTTTGCTCCAGTTGCCAAACTAATCACTATGCTTTACCTCTTGATTGTTGTCATTATTTGAAATTGGCATCTCCATCAAATGGACATTCAAAATGTTTTTCTACATGGGGAACTCTATGAAGAAGTTTACATGCATCCTCCACTTGGTTTTCGTCGACAAGGGGAGCAAGTTGTATGTCAACTCAATAAATCTTTATATGGCCTCAAGCAAGCCTCTCAAAGTTGGTTTCATAAGTTCTCTTCTACAATCCAAAATGTTGGTTTCAAACAATCAAAGGTAAACCATTCTTTATTCACCAAGGTTCATGGTGATTCTTTCACTAACATATTACTATACGTTGATGGCATGATTATAATAGGGAACAATGAAGAGGTGGTTAGTGACCTTAAGAAGCATCTAAGCACTTCTTTTCGGATCAAGGATCTTGGACTTTTGAAGTATTTTCTTGGGGTTGAAGTTGCATGCTCCAAAGCTGGAATTTTCATTTGCCAATGAAAATATACTTTGGATATATTATAAGAAGTCAGTTTACTTAGTGTGAAGCTTGCCAAATTTCTAATGGAACAAGATTTGAAGCTAACTCCAACTGACGATAATCTTCTTAAGGACCCAACCCATTATCACAAGATAGTTGGAAAATTAATTTATCATACCATCACAAGACAAAAAATCACATATTCAATATTCACTCTCTGTTAGTTTATGCAACAACCAAGAAGACCACATCTCAATGTCATACCTTGCATCCTTCATACCTAAAAGATGCACTAGGCAATGACTATTCTTCGTGTCACATGGTCAATTGAAATTAGTTGGCTATTGTGATGCGGATTGGGCTAGATGCCCAACTACATGAAAGTCAATCATAAGGTATTGTATATTTCTTAGTAAAGCACTTGTGTCTTGGAAAAGTAAAAAGTAAACAACAGTGTCTAGATCTTCAACAAAAGCCAAATATAGGTTAATGGTAGCAATCATGTGCAAACTTACTTGGCTAAGATATTTGCTTCAAGACTTACATGGAACCTGCAAGGTTGTTTTATGGCAATCAAGCAACCATATATATCGTAGAAAATCAGGTATATCATGAATGCATTAAACACATTGAGCTGGATTGTCATACGATTCATGAACGAATTCAAAACAGTGAAATTGAAACGGTTTATGTGCAAACGGGGAAACAAGTTGTCGACATATTCACAAAACCGTTATGACAAATAGCTTTCAAATCCCATCTTAACAAGTTAGGGGTTCTTGACCTTCACACTCCAACTTGAGAGGGAGTGTTGATACTAGAAATGATCCTTCCAAATCATGATTATACCATATTCTAGAATGAAATTAAATAATAAGTAATATCAACAATTTATATCTAAAAGAGAAAAATAATATAAATACACTCTTCTAAGATATTTTTTTAAAATAAAAAATATATATAATTTTCTATTATGTCTCCTACATAGTATGATAAGATTAGGAAATTTTGATCCACTCTTTCTTCCTTTTCTTTTTCTATAAATAATTTCTTTATTTATATAGAATTATAAATAAGAAGCATAGATAATCACTTTTTAATTAATTTATTTACATGATTATAGAATTCATATAAACAATGCAATTTTTTTTCCCAAAATTAGAATTTTCTCATAATACATTTTAAGAGTGGAAAATAAAGAAATTATATATAGTTTAATCATAAAAGAGTTGAAAATTTTCCTAATTATGAATTAAGATATAAACTTTTCGTAATCTAGACTGTTATTTTTATTTTCAAAGAAAATTTTCTATTTATGAAATTAAAAATAAGAAAATATCAATAATTTGTTATATTAATTACGATTGCAACAAAACTACAAAATTCTATCCAACTCTTTTCTCTTTTTCTTTTTATTTTATTTTATTTCTAACTAATTTCTCTATTTATATAAAATTATAGATAAAGGATACATTGATTTCAAAATTCAAATAATTACTTGAATTTAAAATTTAATTTTTTAAAAATTTAAAACATACTTATTTTCTAATTACAATATGTGTTACACAATTAAGGCCAAGTTTTTTTTTTCAATATTTATAAATGTCCCCACTTTCATACTTAACTTTATTAGGTTATCGAAAAAATTATGATTAAAGTATACTTTCCTTTTGTTTTAGTTTTATAAGAGTTAGAAATCTTATTTCAATAAGATTATTATTTTAGTTTTCAAAATTTAACAAATAATAAAATATGCTTGTTTTATTAATAAAGAATAAATTACATTGATTATAATTATATTCATTATGATTAATTATTTTAATAAAAATATAATAATTACTTTTTATGTAATGTCTAAATTTTTTATTCAAACTATTCACATTAGAACATATGTATATACACATGTCATAATCCTTCTAATTTCAATATTTTTAATCAATCATTATATATTTGATCTCATATTTAAATTTATTAATAAAAAAGAAAAATAATAATAAGAACAAATATAAAAATAAATAATAAATTTATTAAATTATTATTAGACTTAATTTCAATTTTGAATAAAGTTAAATATTAATAAAAATAAATATAGAAAAGAAATAAATAATTTATTAATTTATTATAAAACTTATTTTCAATTTTAATATAGATTGTACATCATTAAATTATATAACTTATTTCCAATTTTGATATGAATTGTATATTATTAAATTAAAATTTGAAATATTTTTTTTTTCAATAATGAATAAAATTTAATCTTATCATCTCTTCAAGAAAACAAATATGATTTTACCTATTAATATACTTATTTAATAAATATAAATATTTTAAAATAAAATATGTTCAAATATAATCATAAAATAGCTCAAAATTAATTTTTATCAAATAATTAAATTTAAATTTAAATATAAAAAATACTTTACTAACTGATGGTTCACATGTCTTGCATGTGTATCAAACCTAGTTATATCTTTATCCTATAAAAGCTAGAATGTGAGGTTTTTGTTGTAACTTTGCTTTCCCTTTTTATCCTTTTTTTATTTAATATTCACCAAACTGCCATTCATGCTTTGCTGGCAAGTTGGATTGTCGTTGTTGCAACAACTGTCCCACTTCATATGTTATCTAAACACCTATACACGCTCCTTAATATTTAATTGATTATCGTTGTTTTCTACCTTACCTTTGTCTTGTTGCACGTACATTTTCTTTTGTGCTATTCTAGGTTATTTTTATGTTCTTTGTTTAAATTGTTTAGCTTTCTGATGTTGTATTTCCCAACAAAACTCAGCCTAGAAACTATTTTTGTTTGAAAAAGGTAAAAAAAAGAAAAATTAAGAAAAATAAAAATCTTCCCTTAATTTTCTCGGCAACCAAATAGGCTAGAGAAAATAGAAATCATGTTACTAAGAATCCCTTGTATAGAAAAGCACAAAACTGTAAACCCTAAAAAGTACAATCAACAAAAGTTTATGGAATATATATAAAAAAAAAAATGGAAATTCAACTTGCACCAAAAGAAACAGAAAACCCTTAGGAGGACCTCCAAAACCCAATAGCCAACTCCTTCGTTCCCCCAAAAGGCCGAAAACTGAAACCCTAGAAAAACCCATATGAAACAGTAGGGATTTGAGCCAAATGAGTAAAACCAGAGATATCGAACCTTCAACTACCTAATCATCTAATAAAGAGAAAAAAAAAATCGAGAGTTGAAATAGTGAATGCAGTGGAGGAGAGACAATGAGAGAATAAGCGTTGATTGTGGGGGGAGTGGATCATGGGAGTGATGAAAGAAGAAAGAAAATAATGGTTGAGAAGAGGAGCGTGGAAGTGGCATAGCAAATAGGTAGAGAGCATTTTGAGGCTTAAAGAGAGAATTAGGCGTTCTAGATAAATAAATTAGATTAATCAAAATAAGTTTATATAATTATTTTTTATGTCTTTTACCAATCAACTATTGACCTATGTGTTGAAGTCTAGCGTCACCGGGGTCCTCGCGGGCACCAGATGGATGCTCCCCCTCAACTAAAGATGATTCATGCCTCAGTCAACCTGCAAAAGATGTCCAGACAGGATGTCCGGGCACACCCTCCGATGGTTTTGTCAGTCATCGTTCTGATGATCAATATGCTCATTTTGCCTAAGTCGGAAAGCTTACCTCCCTCTTCGCATGAGGACCCTTTTATAGTGTTAGAAGCTCTGTCTCCCTTTAATGGTGGGAAAACTTTTTGACTTGTCATGATGGCACTGAGGCAGTGGCAGAGTCATCATCGCTCTACAAGTGGCTGTCAGAAATCATGGGAGATGACTTGCCGTCATCCCTGTCTTTTCGCTCTGCAGACGGCAGAATGCGGGCTGTGACAGGCTGTCTGAAGTGACTCAGTATGGCCCGCGTTTTACGGCCAAGGCTTCCTGGGTCCGGACAACATATCCGGACAAGGGAGAGCACCGTCCAGATATAGGATTTTGAGAGTGTCGTGTGCCCCCTTGAGGGGACCCGGATAGAGAGCTGGCATGCCACGTGTCGCCTGGGGGGATGTCGTGCAGGGTTGTCACATGGGCGTCTGGGGGTGATCCCTACACTATGTAGAAAAGATTGCTCTTTCATGTAACTTGATGCTCTTATTGATCTCCATATTTATTTCTTGTTATTTAAATTTACTTTTTTTTAAATTTAAAAATAGCTTATTTTTGAATTATGGTAAGTGTCATAAAATTGGGTTTACCTTTTTTTATTATAAATAGTACCACTTTCATGCCTAGCATTAATACTTTTTTGGAGAAAATTATGATTGAAGTATAATTTCTTCTGATTCTAATTTGAGAAGAGTTCAAAATCTCACCTAAATATGATTATTATTTTTTTTTTAAAAGTTTAGAAAATATTGTGTGATTAATATTTTTTTATTTTTTAAAATTTGAGAAAAAAAAAAATCTTATCAAACAAACCTTATTTAATTAGATCATATTTATCAACACACGTTTCAAAAAATAATAAGATATATTTTTTTATTAAATAATAAAAAAATTAATTAGATATATTTATATTAGTCATAATTAATTAAAATTAACTATTTTTTTTTATTTGATATGTAGATTTTTATTAGAAAATAAATATGTGCATAGAGTTATCATGATACTACAATATATTTTTAAACCCGAATATTTTAGAGTTTACAAGTTTTATTTCATTTTTTACTATAATATGTTTTAAAAATTTTATTAGATAGTCATATTTGAGCTCATTCTAGCTTTAATATTTTTTTAAAAGAAAATTATAATTAAAGTGTAATTTCTTTTGATTCTAATTTGACAAAAGTTGAAAATCTCATCTAAATATGATTATTATTTTACTTTCATAAAAAGTTTAGAAAGTATTGTCATTAATATTTTATTAATTTTTGAAATTTGAGAAAAAATCTTATCAAACAAATCTTATTTAATTAGATCATATCCATCAACACACACTTCAAAAAATGATAAGATATGCTTGTTTATTAAATAGTAAAAATTTAATTACACATAATTATATTATTTATAATTAATTAAATTAATTAAAATAATTAAAAAAATTTTATTTGATGTGTAGATTTTATTTTTATTTTTTAAAAAAATAGTTAGTCATATGTGAGCTAATGTAGTTGTAAAGGAATGAATGAGGTAGAAAAAAAAACCAAAAGTGAAGCTAGAGGGCATTTCTAGGGCATAAAAGACCAAAAGGCATGGATCTTGAAATCACACTAGCCATGTGTAGATGAGTGGACCCATGATTTGAACACACTCTTTACAAATAAGGCTTTCTAGAGAATTTTGTGATAAATTAGAATAGGAAAACATGCAAAATATATATATCGTTCATCATTATTGGTCATACTCAACTTGTCAAAAACTGACCTTAAAATAAAATTCTAAAATCAACACTGAACTCCAATACCAATAACTCAAAACCTTTAAATATTTTCTTTTTGTTATAATCTCTTAGTAAATGTTGTACAATACATACATGGACAAACCTCTTATTCACCAATATGAGAGAAATTAGGGCCCACTCACTTACTCCTTCATAATTAGTTTTTCATTTGAATTCTTTTTTATCAATTAATAATCAATATATAGTTCATCCCTTTTAATAATAATATGTTTTGCCCCTTGTTATTTTCATAATGATTTGATACTTTGTTGATTTTATTTATTTCTATTAGATTGCATTATTTTATATTACTTATTTGTGAAATATTGTTATATATTTTTTTTTGTAAGATTGTCTGATTTATAATAAGTTTCTTTTATTTACGTTTGTTTATTTGTTTAAATCATTTAATGATTCCAATACATTAACAATTAATTTGCAATTTATTTTCTTTTACTACACTTTGTGTTTCATTTTTTTTATGTTCTTTAATTATTATATGGCTTGTTTCTATTGTTTATTCTTATGTATTTTCTTTTCAAATTAATTCTTTATAATAATGCAGTTTATTCATATCTATTTTGGCTATTTTCTTGTTTTAGGATCGATTTATTGTCAAAGAATATGAACCCAAATTCTTCACAAAAGAAAGATTTAGAAAGTAAAAGAAAAAGTTGGTAGTCAATGTTATCTGAAGCATATATATATGCCGAAAAAAATGAGAAACATATGCTAAAAAGAAGTTGAATGAAAACACATATGATAATATAATAATAATAATAATAATAATAATAATAATAATAATAATAATAATAATAATAATAATAATAATAATAAATAAATAAATAAATAAAAACAATATTATGATTAATGATATAACATGACAGAAATAAGGTATTAACATCTAACTGTTTTAACATTTTCATTCATCTAATACAATCTATTTCATAACATGATTACATTATTTATAGGAATTCCAACCATGAGATTATGATTGAACAATTGATCAAGAAAGGCAAAGGCAGAAAAATGTTTTTAGTACTTTCTAATAGGTAAGATATATGCTTTAGTCAAAATAAAAGTATTATAGGCCTCAACTCTATATATAAAATTAATGAATGTTTCATTTATAGGGTCTTCATCATGCCAAGACGGCTAATATGTTGATAGTTGTATATCCAACACCAAATATAGCAAGTAAAAAGAATTCCTAATAAAAAAAAAGTAATATGGTTCAATTTTTAAATTAATTTTTTATATATTGCAGATACTAATTGTCATAAAGAAAAAAAAAAACAAGATCTATTTTAGAAAATATAAATATTGGGCCCAATATATTGGCGAAAGTGTCATTTTGTAAATCATGTCATGCTAAAAGGTTTGAACATGAACCAAAAGGATTTTGTTGTTTCAATGGAGAAACATCATTAGTTACAAATGATGCTTCTGACAACTTTATGAATTATTCACCTTCAATTCTGAAGAAGCAATTGAATTCCAAAAATATATTAGAACTTATAATAATATTTTTGCTTCCACATCTTTTGGTGTTAAATATGATAAAAACTTATCTAGAAGAAACAAAGGCATATACACATTTCGAGATCACGGTCAAGAGCATATCATTATCGTTAGCCCAAGGTTCTCTAATCATGTTTTGATGATAACAAATCATGATTAAGTTACTAATTGGTTTGAATTATAAAGAATTTCAGGTGTTAATTTGGAAATTCATCAAATGACCTAATGGATGCAAAATCAAGACTTTTGGAAGACCTTTAATCATGGGAAACATATGTAAGATGAATGCATGGATGCACTTAGGATTTACATATCATTTCATGCATCTTTGAAAAACTCGGTTATGCTTTAAAGTTACATTTCCATCAAAATCTGAGATCTATCAAATGAACCTTAGGCAAAACTTTCAAAATTGGCATATAATTTCACCTAAAAACCTTGCCTAAGTGCTAGAAGCAAAAGACCATAAAAAGATAAGTTTTAGGGCCAAAAATGGTGAACCAATCGAGACATTGGCCAAACCGGCTCAACCGACTTAGGTATCAATCAATCGGTTACCCCTTCCCGGTGAGGTCCAATCGAGAGGTGCAAAAAACACTTTCTCTTTTCCAATAGATTTTCTTTCTCAGTCAAGGTATTTGTCTTCCCAGTCGAGGTCCGGTTGAGGGTAACGGTCCCCTGCCAAGCATTAAATGCTCCAATGGCTAGTGAACCAGTCAACGCCAACTCAATCAATTGAGGCTGCTTTTTGGTTTTTTGGATCCCGAGGTTAGACAACCTATAAATAGAGAGTTCCACTTCATTTATGAGTAAGAGAACACTTGCATTTATTTGGTTTACCCACTTGTTCTTGCCTTAAAAGCTCTCATTCTTTTCTTAGTGCATTAAATCTCTATTTACATACTCTTTAGCGCACCTTTGTGATTCATTCTAGTCTTGAGTTGTATTTGAACCATTGTTAAGCTAGGTTGAGAGACTTAAACTTATTATTTGAGACATAAAGCCTTCAAGTGAGTTGAGACTTGAAGAGATTGTGTAGAAGCCCATTGGAACTAGAATCCAAGTGTAAAGGTGATTAGAAGCTTGGTTGAAGCTTCAAGTTAGTGGAACCCTCACTAGGTTAGGAGCTTAAGGAGAGTGGATATGGGCAAGGAAGTGTCAAACCACTATAAAATCTGAGTTTGATTTCTCTAACCTTATCTATTTTAATTTGCTCTTTTTATGCTTAAATTTGTTCTGTTTAAAAAGATTTTTTTTTTTAATCCCAATTCACTCCCTCTCTTGGGTGTTTTCTCTTTTAAGATTTAGCTTTTATTTTCTTAATTGGTATCAGAGCTAGGCCTTTTGTTTAAGACTTAATCATCTAAGATGAAATGGCTAATCCATCAAGCTCATGTCACATTGAAAGTTTTGCAACCAATAAACCTTCATTTTTTGTAGGAACTGATTATCCCTATTAGAAAACTAAAATGACTTGGTTTTTACAATCAACCGATTTAGACGTATGGGACGTCATTGAAGATGGCCCAACTTTTCTTTCAAAACTAGTTGATGGAGTCATGGTTCCAAAACCCAAGCAAGAATGGGATGAGTGTGATAGAATAAATTTTCAATTAAATGCTAAGGTCGTTTATACTTTGCAAGGCCTTTATAGATAGAAATGAATATAATAGAATATGTCAATGTAAATTGGTTAAATAAATTAGGAGATTACTTGAAATAACTCATGAAGGAACAAATCAAGTTAAAGAGTCAAAAATCAATTTACTTGTTCATAGCTATGAATTGTTTTTTATGAAAGATAATGAAACTATTGTTGAGATGATCACTAGGTTCACCGACATTGTTAATGGTCTTGAAGCCTTGGGAAAGACCTACAAGGAATCCAAAAAGGTGATGAAGATCTTGAGGTCACTTCCATCAAAGTGGAATACCAAGGTCACCACAATTTATGAAGCCAAAGACTTGACTAAGCTATCTTTGGAGGAACTCATAGGGTCATTGATGACATATGAGATCAATTTGGCAAAGAAGCAACAAGAAGGTGAAGATAAAAAAAAAAAAAAATCATAGCTCTCAAAGCTACAACTAAGGAAGAAGAAGAAGTTGAAGAAGAAAAACAAAGTGAAAAAGATGAATATTTAGCCCTCATCACAATAAAGTTCAACAAATTCATGAAGGGTGAAAGGTTTAGAGGAAGAAGGTTCACTTCTAGAAGAGACTTTTCTAAAAGGGAATCTTCATCTCATGGTGACAAGGAAAGATGAGAAGAGAAAAGAGACTTAGTGTGTTTCAAGTGCAAGAAACCGGGACACATTAAATATGATTGTCCTCTCTACAAAAGTGAGGCTAGAGAAGAAAGAAGAAGGCAATGATGGCCACTTGGAGTGAAAGTGAAGATGAATCCTCCGAAGAAGAAAAGAATAAAGAAGTGACAAACATGTACTTTATGACAATAGATGAACTTGATGAGGCAAACTCTAACCTTGGTGATGAAGATATACATGATGCATTTAAAGAATTGTATGAGAATTTTGAAAAACTTAGTTTGAAAAATATTTCTCTTAAAAAGAAAGTTCAACAACTTGAAAAAGAACTTGGAGAAGTAAAAGAAAAATTTTCAAATGTTGAGTTTCTAAAACTCTTCTTGAAAAAGAAAATGAGATTCTAAGAAGAAAAATGAATGTTTGACCTCCTCTCTTTCAATATTTTCTGTGGACAAAAATCTTTTGAAATCGATTCTAGCTAGCCAAAAATGTGTTTTGACAAACAAGGGCTAGGATTCAAATCTTCAAAAAAATCAAAGTATTTTAAAAACTATTTTATAAAGGAATCCACAAGTGCAAGTCCTTCCACTACTTGCAACTTTTATGGAAGAGGAGGCACATTAGTGGTACATGCCCTTTAAGAAATGGTTCTCAAAATAATTCAAATGTAAAAGCTAAAAATATTTTGATTGAAAAATCCAAGATCACTAACCCTCAAAGACCCAAAAAGATATGGATACCTAAATCAACTTGAGTTTTATGTTGTAGGGTTCAAAGAAGGATAAGTGGTTATTGGACAGTGGATGCTCAAGACACATGACTGGAGATGAATCCAAGTTTGCTTTTCTTACAAAGAAAAAAGGGGATATGTTTCCTTTGGAGACAATGCAAAAAGAATGATCATTGGTCAAGGCAACATTGGTAATGGCACATCCTCTCTCATTGAAAGTGTTTTATTAGTAGATGGTTCAAAACATAACCTTTTAAGTATTAGTCAACTTTGTGATAAATGATTTAAAGTGATTTTTGAAGCATCTTATTGCATCATCAAGGATATTCAAAATGATAAAACCATTTCATGGGCTATAGATGTGATAATGTTTACGCATATACATATTTCAAAATATGATGGTCATGATAGATGTTTTTCAAGCATGCATGATCAAAGTTGGTTGTGGCATAGGTAGTTGGACATGCTAACATGAACCTCATTTCCTAACTCAACAAAGATGAACTTGTTAGAGGCCTTCTAAAAATAAATTTTCAAAAAGATAAAGTTTGTGAAGCTTGTCAAGTGGGAAAGCAAATAAAAAATTCTTTTAAAACAAAAACTTCATTTCCACATCTAGGGCACTGAGTTGTTGTATAGATTTATTTGGTCTTCTTGGACACAAGTCTTGGATAAAAGTCTTATGCATATTTATTGTGACGACTTCTCTATATACACATGAGTCTTATTTTAAGTAAAAAGAATGAAGCCTTTTATGAGTTTTCAAAGTTTTTCAATAAGTCAAATGAAAAAGGTTTTGCAATTACTTGTATAAGAAGTGATCATGGGAGAGAATCGAAAATATCGATTTTTAAGAGTGTTGCAATGGAGCATGGAATTGATCACAATTTTCGACTCCTAGAACTCCTCAACAAAATGGGGTAGTTGAAAGGAAAAATAGAACTCTTCAAGAGATGGCAAGAACCATGCTAAACAAAAACAACTTACCAAAATATTTTTGGCCGAAGTGGTTAACACTTCTTGTTATGTTTTAAATAGAGTATTATTGAGGCCCATACTTAAGAAACTCCTTATGAGCTTTGAAAAAACAAGAAACTCAACATTAGCTATTTCAAAGTCTTTGGATGCAAATGTTTTATATTAAACACCAAAGATAATCTTGGAAAATTTGATGCAAAATCGGATGTTGAAATTTTCCTTGGTTACTCAACTTCAAGTAAAGCTTTTAGAGTTTTTAACAAAAGAACCATGGTTGTAGAAGAGTCATCCATGTATTTTTTATGAATCTAATAATTCTCTCCAAAAAAGAGAGAGTGTTGATGATGATTTAGGTTTGGAGACCTCGATGGGAAATTTCAAATTGAAGATAGAAGACAACAAGAAAAAAATGGAGAGGATCCCAAGAAAGAATGATCACCATTGGCACCACCCCCTCCTCAACGAGTGCAAGGTGAATCAAGTCAAGACCTTCCTAAAGAATGGAAACTTGTCATCAATCACCCACAAGATCAAATTATAGGTAATTCATCTAGTGGGGTAAGAACTAGACCCTCTCTTAGAAATATTTGCAATAATCTAGCTTTTATCTCTCAAATTGAGCCTAAAAATATAAATGATGCTTTAGATTATGAAAATTGGATGATTGCTATGCAAGAAGAGTTAAATCAATTTGAAAGAAGTGAAGTATGGGAATTAGTACCAAGACCTTCAAATCAAAGTGTTATTGGAACTAGATGGGTCTTTAGAAATAAAATGGATGAAAATAGCATAATTGTTAGAAACAAAGCAAGGTTGGTAGCCCAAGGTTTTAATCAAGAAGAAGGGATAGATTATGAAGAAACCTTTGCCCCTGTAGCTAGGTTGGAAGCCATTAGGATGCTACTTGCTTTTGCATGTTTTAAAGACTTTGTTTTATATCAAATGGATATGAAAAGTGTTTTTTTAAATGGTTTTATAAACGAAGAAGTATATGTTGAACAACCACCCGGCTTTCAAAGTTTCAACTTTCCTAACCATGTTTTTAAACTTAAAAATACACTTTATGGTTTGAAATAAGCACCTAGAGCATGGTATGAAAGATTGAGTGAATTTCTTTTGGAAAAAGGTTTTAAAATGGGAAAAATTGACACAACTCTTTTCATAAAAACCAAAGAAAATGATATGCTCTTAGTTCAAATATATGTTGATGATATCATTTTTTGTGTTACTAATGTCTCTATTTGTGAAGAATTTTCTAAGTGCATGCATAGTGAGTTTGAAATGAGCATGATGGGAGAACTCAACTTCTTCCTTGGACTTCAAATCAAGCAACTAAAGGAAGGAACCTTCATCAATCAAGCAAATTATATAGGAGATCTTCTCAAAAGGTTCAACATGGAGGAAGCCAAAACAATGAAGACTCTAATGAGTTCATCCATCAAGCTTGATAAGGATGAGAAAGGTAAATTCATTGACTCTACTATGTATAGAAGCATGATAGGTTCTTTGCTATACTTGACCACTAATAGACCCAACATTATGTATAGTGTATGTTTATGTGCTAGATTTCAATCTTGTCCTAAAGAATCTCACTTAAGTGTCATAAAAAGAATCCTCAAATATTTGAAAGGGATAATGGATATAGGCATATGGTATGCTAAGAGTGATAACTTTGAATTAATTGGTTTTTCAGATGCCAATTTTTTCGGTTATAGAGTTGAAAGAAAAAGCACTAGTGGCACTTGTCATTTCTTAGGACACTCACTTGTCTCATGGCATAATAAGAAGCAAAATTCGGTATCTTTGTCAACGGTGGAAACCGAATACATAGCAATCGGTTTATGTTGTGCACAAATCCTTTAGATCAAACAAACACTTAGTGATTTTGATTTATCTTTTGAGCATGTGCCTATTAAATATGATAATACTAGTGCCATAAGTATATCAAAAAATCCTGTGAAACACTCTAGGACTAAGCATATAGAGATTAGACATCATTTTCTTAGAGATCATGCACAAAAGGGTGACATAACACTTGAATTTGTAAGCACTAAAGATCAATTTGCCGACATCTTTACAAAACCTCTAAGTGAATAATAATTTCTTGGTATTAGAAGACAACTAGAGGTGATTTCTTTATGATCTAATGTTTGCTTAATGAATTCTTGATGAATATATCTTCTGATTGCATGAATTTCATGTCATATGCACCATATAGACATATACTTAGATAATGATCAAATTTCGACCAAAAATCAAAATTCCCTTGGCATTGAGCATAAAAAATTGGGGATTTCAACTGAAAAGGGCAAGAGGATCATAAAATGAAAAAAATGCGCAAAATTGAAAAGTCAAAGTCATTGACCACGTTGACCAGGCGGTCGATCAGTCCTCTTCCAATCAACCAGTTTGTCGGGATATGGGGATATTAAGGGACTCTTACGATTCATTTTCTGCACCGTTCTCCTCCATTTCTTCAAGGTTCTTCTGGTTTTGGCTTCTAGAGATTGATTTCAATGCGTTTTGGACCGATTAACCTGATTTTAGGAGAGTTTTAAAGACTTTGAATGCTAAGGTTTCCGTTTTTAATGGTCTTCTCTTCCTCTCGTGCGTCACAGCTAGCTCAGGCTTCAATTCCTTTCCATTTTTGCATGCCTAGGGTTTCAGGTGTCTCTCTCTCTCTCTCTCTCTCTCTCTACTAGCCACCACTCCTTTACTCGAGCTTCTTATTCCACATGGTAAGCATCCAGCTAAGCCGTCTCAGCCAGAGGACGTCGAAAGGCGAGGTTTGACACTGCCTTGTTCAGTTCTGTGGAGAACTATCAGCGGTATAAACAACACTTTGCTCAGATACAAGTAGTTCTCGGGAGAAATATTAATTTTCCCCGACTTCAGCACTTCAAATTCGATGGCCTATTCACTAGGATGGGCTGGTTGCTTGTGGTCACTGTTTTGGAGCCAGTTTTCCTGACTTTGGTGCGAGCTTTTTACTTGAGGGTGACTTACGGCATGGGTGGCTTGATCATTTCTACTGTTCGAGGAGTTGAGATCCGTCTATACCCGAAGAGCATCTGTCGTATCTTCGATATTGCTCTGGTTGGACTCAAAATATACGAGTCCAAGATGCGGCCCACTATGCTAGGATTTGAGCCTAGAGAGGCCATTTAGAGGATTTGTGGACTTCCAGATGCCCAGGGGATGGGCAAACCCTCGACATATAACTTGACGATCATCAGTAGAGTGTTACACCATATATTGTGCTCTATCTTTTTACCATGGGGTGAACACCAAGATGAGGTCTCTTATTATGAGACATTCCTTATTGACTCCATTCTGACTGGGAGACGGATTCATTTGGGGTACTCAATGATGATGCACATGATCTCATGTTGCGAGAGCACGACTCACATACTTCCCTATGACCACTTCCTTACTAAAGTATTCAAGGATGTCGACGTTGACTTGAACAGAGAGATGGACTTTGAGGCCCCCAGCACTTATGATACGTATGATGATCAGTCCATAGGGAGGTGAAATTTGAGAAAGCCCTAGATGGTTCTTAGGTAAGGAAAGCAAAGAGAGCGCCAGCACAAGCCCAAGGATAAGGACAGACACATCTCGGAGTTGAGGAGGAGGCAGAGATTAGAGAGATAGAGAGCGGAGTAGACCCTCAGAGTGGCTATCAATAGAGAGTGCTCGAGCTTGGAATTCCTCTACTCCAGTCAGAAGGTCTTCAGTTTGAAGCTACCTTCTCTGAGTCGATTTTTTCTGAGCCAACTTTTACAGCGGGTCCATCTACTCAACCGTCATTCACTAAGCCTTCCTCTAGACTTGCATTAACTAAGCCTCCTCACACTAAGATACCACCTTCCCAAGCACCTCTCGCTCCTAACCATGCTCCATAAATAGATTTATCTGCTCAGATTAGCTCTCTAGGCACTCACATGGAGGAGCTTGCTATGGTCAGTGATACTCATTTCTACTCCATGGAGGATCGTATGGATCAGTATCAGACTAGCTTCACTTCACAGTTTGAGTATCTCTAGCAAAGGATTGCCTGGAGCATTAGCATGAGGAGATGATGGTTTATCTGCACTCTATGTTTCCACTACCACCTCCTCAACCTTGATTCCTTAGAGACCCCCTTTATTCCTTTTTTATGTTGCCAAAAGAGGGAAATATGTTAAGATCTAGGAGTTTACAAGAGACTTACATGCATATCATTGTCATATCATTGTTTGGATTGTACATATTGGATAGTGATACATTTGACTTATATATGTTATGCATATATGTTTGATGACTTACATTGTTCCTTATTGCAAATTCTTTTTAGCATGTCTTGATTTTAACTTCGTAAATTTTGATTATTGACCCATGATTGGTTTAAGGGAGAGATTTTTCTTCTCCTAGATAACCAATGTTTGTCATCATAAAAAAAAAAAAAAAAAAAAAAAAAAATGTTAGCCCAAGGGTTCTCCTAATCATGTTTTGATGGTAACAAACCATGGTTAAGTTACTAATTGGTTTGAATTATAAAGAATTTCATGTGTTAATTTGGAAATTCATCAAATGGCCTAATGGATGCAAGATCAAGACTTTTGGAAGACCTTTAATCATAGGAAACATATGTAAGATGAATGCATGGGTGCACTTAGGATTTACATATCATTTCATGCATCTTTGAAAAACTCGATTTATGCTTTAAAGTTACATTTCCATCAAAATCCAAGATCTATCAAATGAACCTTAGGCAAAACGTTTTAAAATTAGCAAATAATTTTACCTAAAGACCTTTCCTAAGTGCTAGAAGCAAAATGACTAGAAAAATATAGGTTCTGGGGCCAAAAATGGTGAACCGATCGAGCCATTGGCCAAACCGGCTCAACCGATTAGGGTACCGGTCGACTGGTTACCCCTTCTCGGTTAAGGTAAGGTCGAGAGGTGCAAAAAACACTTTCTCTCTTCCAGTAGCTTTTCTTTCCCAGTTGAGGTATTTGCCTTCCCGGTCGAGGTTTGGTCGAGGGTAACGGTCACCTACCAAGCATTAAATACTCCAACAGCTAGTGAACCGGTCAACCCCCAGCTCGACCTGTTGAGGCTGCTTTTTAGTTTTTTGGCTCCCGGTGTTCGCAACCTATAAAGAAAGAACTTCACTTCATTTATGAGAAAGAGAACACATGCATTTATTTGTTTACCCACTTGTTCTTGCCTTAAAAGCTCTCATTCTTTTCTTGCTGCATTAAATCTCCATTTGCATACTCTTTAGTTCACCTTTGTGATTCATCCTAACCTTGAGTTGTATTTGAGCCATTGTTGAGCTAGGTTGAGAGACTTAAACTTGTTATTTGAGTGATAAATCCTTCAAGTAAGTTGAGACTTGAAGAGATTGTGTAAGAGCTCATTGGAGTCGGAATCCAAGTGTAAAGGTGATTAGAAGCTTGGTTGAAGCTTCAAGTTAGTGGAACCCTCACTCGGTTAGAGGTTTGAGAAGAGGCAAGGAAGTGTCGAACCACTATAAAATCTAAGTTTAATTTCTCTAATCTTATCTCTTTTTATTTGTTCATCTTGTGCTTAAATTTGTTGTGTTTAAAAATAATTTTTATAAATCCCAATTCACCCCCCTCTTGGGTGTTTCTCTTTTAAGATTGGCTTTTATTTTCTCAATTATATAAATAAGTTATTACCATTAGATAAACATTCATCATACTTACAACTATATTTTTATGAAATAGAACACGAATTAAAAAATCGATTATTTGTTTCAGATAAAATGAATTCATCTATCTTAGAAAAAAATAATTGATATATTGAAAATCAACCCATATAGTAACTTCTTTTGTCCTTTACAAAATATACCTGATTTAGAAAATTATAAGATCCATATAAAATCAAATGTTGGATTAGATCAAAGAGTATATAATACTCCTTCAACATCACAAGTAGCTACAATATGGGTTGAAAATCATGATTTTGAGGAAAATTCTTTGCAAGAAAAAATAAAATGAGAAATTATTGTTTATAATCATTCAACCTATTGTCATAGAGTGGAATACTATTACAGTTGTTACGATCCTTTACAATATCCTTTATTATTTCCTTGTGGTGATATCGATTGGCATCAAGGAATTGAAAGAGTGGATAAAAGAATTGAAGAACCTTTTTGCAAAGACAATTTGTTAATAAACTCATATAAGACGACTTTTGTCGACAATTTATTTGACAAAGAAATTAAAGGTCCGAATTAAAACAATTCCTTATTATTTATTTACTTTAACAATATTAATAATTTGAATCTTATATTAAATTTATTTATTTATCTGTTTTGTACAATTTTAAAAGGCCAAAAGAAGATAACAGAGGTCCCTTGTCCAGAGTATTGTTGTTACAAGTTACAAATCAAGCTATCAGATAAATCAATATTATTCCATGCTAGTCATCCTTTACAATAATATATAGTAGATATGTATATCAAACTGGAAACATTGAGATTAGATTATTTTTGTAACAAATAACATGAGATTCAAGTTGAACTATACCAAGGAATTGTCGATAGTATTCATATTGGTGAAACACAAGGTAACAAAGATATGTGAAAACAACATATGGATGCAATAGCATTAGTTCAATGATTTGGAAAAGTAGATATCTTCCTTTCAATGACATGTAATCCTAATTGGCCAGAAATTAGGGAAGAACTAGAATCAAATCAAGAAACGCAAAATATACCTAATTTAATTACACGTATATTTAAAGCAAAAATAGAAGAATTAAAGATATAATTATTCAAAAAAACAAATATTTGGACCTATAGTTGCATATGTATATGTAATTGAGTTTCAAAAAAGAGGTCTACCACATGGTTACTTTTTAATTATTTTGAAAACAAATGCAAAACTAATTGCACCTGAATCTTTTGATAGAGTTGTTTGTGCTAAACTTCCAAATAAAACCACATATGAAAACTTATATTTAGTAGTCGTAAGACATGAGTTCCATGTTCCATATGGTTAACTAAACTTAAACAATGTTTGTATGAAAAAAAATGATAAATGTAGAAATGACTATCGTAAACCTTTTTGTTCTATAACTACCCAATGGAAAAATTCATATTCAAAATATAGACGACATAATGATGGTCAAAAAATAAGGATAAGAGGAGTTGATTTAGATAATCGATGGGTTGTACCGTACAATCCATATTTACTTACAAAATTCAATTGTCATATTAATGCATAAATATGTTCTACCATTAAAGCTGCTAAATATTTATATAAGTACATTTATAAAGGACATGATCGAGTTGCATTTATTATTAGTTGTGAAGAAAGTTCTGAAAACATTGATGAAATTAAATACTTTCAAATTGCAAGATGGATTTCCCAACCTAAAGCAATGTGGAGAATTTAAAGTGTTCCATTAAATGAAATACAACTATTTGTGAAAACAATACAACTACATCTTGAAAATAAACAAGTTGTCACTTTTTGAAAGTCATACAATTTAGATCATATAATAAGCAAAGATTTTTCCATAAAATCTATGCTTACTGAATGTTTCTTAATGAATAAAATAATTGATAGAGCTCAAACATTTTAAATAAGCAATTTCTAGAACATTTTGTGTGGAAATCAATAAGACAAAATATGGACTATACAAAAAAAGGTAATGTCATTGGTAGAGTGGTGACAATTAATCCTATTGATGGTGAAAGATATTACTTGTGTTTATTATTATATCATATTAGAGGTGTAACATCATTTGAACACTTGAAAAACATAAACGACATTCAAACATCATCATTTCATGAAGCTAATTTATTACATGGATTATTAGAGGTAGATAACAACATAGAATTATCTCTAAAAGAAGCTTCTGTGTATCAAATGCCATATACTTTGCGTCATTTATTTGCCACTATACTAATATACTATAAACCTAACAATCCTCGAAAGTTATGGGAAAATTTTGAAAAAACGATGTCTAATGATTATCTTTTATTATACAGCAAATCAACTGACATAAGATCAAAAGTATTAAAGCATATCAGTTGCATTCTAGAATCAATGGGAAAATCTATGGATGACTACCATGTAGTATATTATAATATAAATTTAAATAATGAAGAACATACATTCAAAGAAATTAATGAAGAATTACAAAATTATTGTTGATGAAAATGACATTGTTGCCACAAAATCACTAAATCCTGAACAAAAATATACATACGATTAGAAAAAGTTTTTAATCAAGAACTAGGAGCATTTTTTATTGATAGACCTAGTGGAAGTGGAAAAACATTTTTATATCGAGCAATCCTTACAACCATAAGATCTAACAATTTAATTGCACTTGCAACAACATCATCAAGTGTAGTTGCATCCATTTTACCTAACGAACGAATAATATTTTCAAGATTTAAAATTCCACTTAATATTGAAGATTCAAGTGTTTGCAATGTCAACAAACAATTTGGATTAGCTACACTTTTGCAACTGCAAAAATCATAATTTTGGATGAAATATCAATGTCAAAACGACAATCAATTGAATGTTCAAATAGAATGTTGCAAGGTATAATGATTGTAATATTTTATTTGGTGGAAAATAATCGTACTTGGTGGTAATTTTCGGCAAGTCTTACCTATTGTTTCAAAAGGAACAAGAGAAAAAATCATTAATACAAGTTTACTAAAATCATATTTATGATCAAAACTTAAAAAATAAAATAAAATAAACTCAAAACATGTGAGCTCAACTTGACCCATCATTTAGTAAATATATATTACGAATTGGTGATGAATTAAAAAAAATGTTATAATGATTGTGTTAAACTTCCATCCACTATGATTATACTTTATATAAAAATAAATAAATGTACTAAATATCTTAATAGATAATGTCTTCCCTAACATCAATGAATATTCTAACAATTTAGATGTTATGATAAATCGAGTTATTTAACTCCAAGAAATGATTACATTGATGATATAAATAACTTGCTTATATACCAATTTCCAGGAAACATTACAAGATATTAAACTTTCGACGAATCCTTAGATACAACTGAATATAGTGTTCATGAAGGTTTCTTAAATAGTTTAACACCTAACGAATTCCACCTCATGAGTTAATATTAAAACCAAATTGTCCTATTATACTATTATGGAACATCAACCTTTCAGAAAGGTTATGTAACGACACTCATTTGATTTATCGTAGATTTGATCAAAATGTAATAGATGCATAGATTAGTACTAGTCATCATCATGGCAATAAGTTTTTTTTATCTTTTTTTTTTTTACCTAGAATACCATTCATACCTATTGAAAACGAAAAACATATCTTTCCATTCAAACGAACACAATTTCCAATTCGCCTAAGCTTTATAATGACAATAAACAAAGCTCAAGGTCAAACACTAGATTATGTGGGGATATATTTACTGGAACCCGTATTCTCTTATAGACAATTATATGTTGCTTTATCTAAAGCAAAAACATCAAACTCAATTAAAATTTTGATTAAACTTACTTTTGTTGATAAATCAAATTGTGATTGTACAAAAAATATTGTTTACCATGAATTATTAATGTTAATCAATTCTTATTAACATAAATCAACCTTAAATTTTTAAATTATTTCTTTAATTCTTTACTATATTTCATTATTATAGGTAATTAATGTCATCTTCAATGTTAACATTTCTTCCTCTGAAAATATGCATTTGTATGTGTGAATATCTCTTACATTTGATTCAATGATTTGTATTGAATTTATTAAAATCTTAATTTTAAACACTAATTCTTTATTTTTATATTATATATCTTTTTTTTTCTTTTTTTTTTATTTGTAGCTACAATATGAGGCAATAGTACAAATCAATCAAAGAAATCAACCCTGCTAAAAAAGCATGGATAGAGAAAGTCATCGTTGCTAAAAAATCAATGGCACGAACATCTTGATATAGTACCACAAAATATCAAAGACTTGTATTAATTGATTCTGAAGTAAGCTATTTTTATATTTTGTTGTTTAAAATATTCTATCTACTATGAATAAATGTTTCATAAAAGAAAAAAAAAACAGTGAAAAAATACTTTCAATAAATCACTTTTGAATTTTTATATGTGGATATTTCTACATAATCATTATTTACTAAATAATTCCTATGTAAATATAGGATACTAAAGTACAAGGTTGCATATTTGGAGACGATATTTTGTTATTCAATGACACTCTTAACATCTTCGAAAGTTACCATATTACCAATACATATGTTCAATCGATCAAACCAAAATATCGCATTGTAAATAATGAATATCAATGGATTATCAATGAAAGAACATTAGTTGAAGAAGTTGAACAAGAAGATGAGATGTGATTATCAATTACACAACTTTGTTGTTTTCAATGATCTCCCGAAATATGTCAATTGCATTGCTGAAGTTGGTAAGATCATATATATTTTCAATTTGTTTTTATTTTAAAGAATAAACTATTACAAAAATATCTATTATAATTTGATTGTAGATATTATTGCAATTGCCCTAGATGTGAAACTAGCTAAAGAACTGTAGACGAAAAATGGGTCATCTACAATCCATGAAATCATCTTGATTGGTGAAGGGTATAAACAACTTAATTTTTTCCTTTTTTTCATTAAATAATTATTAGCAACATTTCTATTGAATTATAATTTGTTTTTCACTAAAAAATCATGATTAGGCTATCTAAAATTTTTTAGCACTACTTTCCTGCTTTCTTTTTCAGGTTAAAGCCTTTGACTTTAATCATGTGGGATCAATTCGTGAACGACAAATGCATTCTCATTGCAAATATTATTATCGCAATGCCCATCATTATCGGAATGCATCTGAAAGTGATTTTGTGTAATGGCATTTTTTATATAATTCCAACATTATTAATTTATTCAAATTATCATTATTTAATAATTATTATTATGTCTCTTTTAGGTATATCATTGTCGACAAAATTATTGAGCTCCTTCATTATCAACCCAAATAGTTCAAAGGGACTCGCTTTACATACTTGGTAAATTGGATATCATTTTTTTACTTATTTCTTTAGCTTGTATTTTTTTTTTATTTAACTTCTCCCAACTCAAATACTATCTGTTAAATAAATAGTCATAACCAAATCAATATATTCTATTAAAAAAATTATTTAACAATTTTTTTTCTTATATTTCATCATTAGTAGTGTAATGAGAATTAGATGGCCTAAATGAAATCATTGCTCAAAAATCATATTTCGCTTCTTCATCTAACTCAACACCTTTACCCGATAGTAGTGTTCTACAAATTAATGCGATATCAAATTTAATCAACACAATAAACTTTCTAAATTTCTATCATTCTACAATAACAGTTTTTTATACTAGCATATACAAATGTTGCCCTGTCTTACCAATCAACTTTTGATACACCAAATAACCTTTTGGATTAAGGCATCAATTTCCATTCCAAATCTATATCAGAAGTTTTGGCATATGGATTGCAACAAATGCAATAAAGGCACCGCTACTGTATTTGAACAATCATTTACTTGCATTTATTGCAAAGATCACGACACTACTACTACCCCAAGGTTATAACTCTTACATATTTTTTACATTTTATAAAACAACAGAATTGATATTATTATAAATTACTTAGCAAACTCATAATTACTCAATATATTCAACTTTTTATATCTTTGATAATCTGCAATTATATACTATCAATATAGGTGGTGTGTCGAAGTCAAACTCTCTGATAGTTTTGGATCATTGCTTGCAACTTTATTTGGAAAAAATGCAAAGAGGGTCCTATCATGTTTTGCAAGAGACTTAATGGAACATACTTCTAAGGTAACACTTATTTTGTTTTTAATTTTCATTTCTTATTATCTATGCAATTTAAAATTTAAAATCTGATGTTCCTTTCCTTCTTACAATAGGATGAAATCAATAATATAAAAAGTTTTGCTACATTATCCAATGAGAAAACTTTTTGATCCATGTTCCAAATCTGAGTTTTGTGGAAACACCATATGTAGGTTTAATATCGTCTATCTTCACAAACATATAGAAACAACTACTCAACCTGCAAAAAAAGTTGAGTAATTAGTTAAGTCTCTTTTGTAAAACAATGAAAGCAAAAAATGAAAACTATATGTAATAGTTTTACATATATATATATATATATATATATATATATATATATGTAAAACTAAATAAAACATTTTGATTTTATATCTTTTTTGAGAAACTTAATGTTATCTTTTGTAGAATATATCACTTTACAAATTTGCTTATGAAGCTTAAAGATGTTGCAGACTATGAGAACATCTTTGGAAGTCTTCTCTAGAAACTTTATTTTGTATTTCTTTTGAGTTAGGGTCATAGTCACTGATCTTATCATGACTAAGGTCTTGGCATGATTCTTTTCACCTACCTAGGGTCCCAAAGATTAGTCATATTCTTCAAAGGCATTGACTTCGTGTCCAAGCTTCATGTAATTCTAATGCTTTGGCCCTTCAATGAATGATATGATATATATGTTTGTTTGGTACTAAAAAAGAATTTCATAATGGAGTAAGAGAAACCTCTATGTAACAATAGTGTGACAATGTTCAACTCTGTAATCCTATGGCATCATTTGCATCTTTTTAGGGCATGTTGCATTAGAATTTTAGGTTGGGTCATCCTAGGTTATGGGTTAGAGCCAAGGTTCTACACATGCAAGGTGTGAAACTAGCAAGTACTGCAGAAATGTGCAGTCCTCAGGCCCATTCAATAATCTGCTTGAGATGATTAATGAGGTTAGGGAGGAGTTTTGGCTTAGCCATTTCCAACCTCCCAAGCTAGTGCAAATGCAAATTGATTTTGTAGGAGCTGCTTCAAGGTCTTCCATGTTGGCTTGACCAATTAGTGTGGAATTTGAGCATTTAGATGTTGAGGCTTCATTCAAAGATGAGAATCCAGGCCTAGCTAATGAAAGGAGTGTTAACCAAACTTTCATAAACTTTATGCGGAAATAATTATTTTTGAAAACAATTTTGGATACATAAAACAAAATAAATGGAAGTACTAAAGTAATGATCATATTCTTACCTTGATCCATGAAGTGAGATTGAGTCACCTTGTGAATTGTATTGTCAAGGTCTTCAACTCACTACTCTCATATAGTAGATGGGTCACTTGTGTGGTGTATGTTGTTAAAAATAAACAACAAGAAAGAAAAAGACATAAGAATGAGAGTGTGGCTTGGGACCTCAATTTATAATAAGTTGTACATCTCTTAGTCTTCCCATCAAAGATTATATGGGAGTTATACTCATTATTTACACCCATTATGTACAAATTAATGGGTAATGGTGGGTTATGAACTTGAATACATCTATATAATTGCATAGGTTATACTTTTCCATTTTCCTCCATTACCCAAACATAATGTACAAAATAAATTTCATAATGATGGGGTTACAAAAGTTGTAACACCACATTCATATAAAGTAAATTTTCTAATTCCACATTTGTAATTTGAGTTTTCCATACATAAGACTCTTGGATGCCCAATCAATTGATTCACCTACCTATCAATTGATACCTTTAAATAATATTCATATAAATATAATTATATATGGCCACACATTATAGGAAAAAAACTAACAATCTCCCACTTGGCCTACATAATTATATTTGTAATAGATTAAAACATAATATGGTCATAACAATTTCTCAAAATAGGCATCCTTTACTTTAAGATTATGTTTCATGGAACCACTAACACCAAATCATTGAAATGATTGGATCACGCAATGATCCAATATTCTTCAAGGATTATAGTACTAGCACTTCCATTAACATGAATCAATGACTTTTATGACATTAGCAACATTAAGATGATAATGTTATTTCATTCACATAATGGTCCCATCAACTTTTAAACATCTAGATAGTGCACAAAAAAGATGTATAAAAGTAACATAATAATCATCAATGTATCATAATCAAGAACTTTATTCTCATTATAATGTGATCACATACATTATACTCTCAATTAATCTAAAATTGACAAACTTGCCACCAAGCCCATGCGCGCAACATAATCCATAAAAAGCTTAAGTGGAAGACCTTTTGTCAATGGATCTGCCAACATGAGTGTATTTTTAATATGTTCAATAGAGACAACTCCATTTTGAACTTTCTCCCTTACAACCAGATACTTAATATCAATGTGCTTTAATCCTCCTGTAGTCTTATTATTTTTAGAGAATCCCATAGCAACACTATTATCACAATATTTTCTCAATGGTCTCATTATTGAATCAATAACATGAAGCCCTGAGACAAAGTTTCTCAACCATATTGCATGACATGTGGCTTCATAACATGCTACATATTATGCCTCCATTGTAGAAGAAGCTATCAATGATTGCTTATGGCTTTTCCATGAAATAGGTCCATTTGATAACATAAAAATATACCCAGATGTAGACTTTCTAGTATCCTTACAGCCAGCATAATCAGAATCAGAATAACCAATAATCTCCAAATTATCTGTTCTTTTGTATGTAAGCATGTAGTCCTTAGTCCCTTGCAAGTAACGCAATACCTTTTTAACTGCTTTCCAATGATCAATACCTGAATTACTTTGGTATCGACCAAGCATGCTGATTCATGCCTAATTGGTGTCTCAGCTGATTCGTGTCCAGCTGGTGCTCCTTGATTGAGGGATTAATCAACAAAATTTATAACCTATTACACCATATACTAGGGTAGCAAAGACAAAGCTACTATAGCATAGTGGCTCTAGGATCGTTCACTGGGATGGGTTTTCACTTCACAAATGATATTAATTCAAAGTTGAATTGGTGCCTTTTCATTTCAAGGTTAGCTTTAAAAGAAAACATAAACTTTGGTGGAAAAAGGATTGGTTTTAAGCTAACCAAAAATAGTAACTGATTTTAATTACAAAGAAAAGTGTTTCTTGGAGTTTCAGATCACTAGGCTCAGATTCCTCATACAAAAAAGGAGTTCCGGTCGCTTGTTTCTTTTCCTCGCATTAGAGAATTAACATATAGTTCCTTCTCCAACCGGTGTTGTATAGATGCTTCCCTTTAATGAGTTCAAACACTAAATCCCTCTCACTGATGCACTTTGCAATGGCTCATACCTCTCACCTAGCACTTGCCATTCAAGGTGATCTTTAACCTTGGATTACCCGTCAAAAGCTCGCAAGAGATAACTAATGGATGTCTCCTTGGAGTCCAAAAGCTTACCAAGTGTTGGCTATTCTAGAAAATCCTACCTTCAAGTCACCTCCCAGAGGCTCGCAAGGGGTAAACTAGTGAATCTCCATGGACAGAGATCACTTGCCTTACCAAGTGTTGGCCCAGGTGATTTAAAGGCGTTTTAAGTTAACTAAAAAGATAAAAACCATTAACGGGTCACACTTTCTCTTCATTAAACACTAAAATAACAAAACTTCCAATTTATGCATGTGGAAACTTACCCGGTTACCTTAGCTCCAAGAGACAAAGAGTCTAGCCTCTCATCCTCTGAGGAAAAATCCTCAGAGTTTGATTGGCTAGAAAGAAAAATAAAGAGAAAACAAAAATATATATGAAAAGCAGAGCAAGTGCTCTGTATTATATATTCCTTCCCAAAACTGTACAAAGGATGCTCTGTAACCACCCTCTCAAGAACAAGCTCCCTAGAGATATATATAAAGAAAATTACAAAACAAAATATCTGAGGTTATTCACCCCTTTTCCAAACTTAATAACTAAGGAATCCTATAATCGGTGGGATATAAGGAGAAAATGGGGATTTAGACATCAAAAATCTGAAGAAAAATATCTCTAAGTGTCGGTTACAAATATCGGGAAGCACTAAGGACCATTTCACATGTGAAAATGAGGTCTGCGAGATTTCGCAGATGTACCAAAAGGGCTGCGAAATTACTTCACAGCAAAAGGCTGGTTCCGCACCGCTGCGAAGTTGGCTTTCATTTTGTGGTGTTTGGCTTCCATCGCGGTGTGAAACTTCAGGGGAAAACCATAGCACTGTGCAAAAAGGCTGCGAAATCATTCCGCAACAAAAGGGTGATTTCGCAGCACTTTTCTGAATCCTTCCTTCAGCTTGAATCAGTTGTCTTCCAAAGGCTGTAACTTCCTCATTTCAGCTCCAAATCATACACGGTTTGAAGCATTGGATTCTTGACTTCCTGAGCTTTGAAATGGTATATAGAATGTAGAAAATGGACTTCGGGAAGTGCTCCAAAAGTGTGAAGGAAGACTGCAGCTATTGTCCTCTATTTTCTTCACTCTATTTTTTCCTCTTTGCTTCTCTCCTTGCATTCCGGATTTGCTTATGGCAAAGGACTTCAAAGATTTGGTTCTTCATGTTTCTGAGCTCTTCATTGCTTTGCCATGGATTCCAAATAACTCTCCTCAATCTCGGATTGCTTTGGTGATCAAAAAGCTATCAAAACACCAAAACTTAACACAATTTGATTAGAATTGATTGCAAGGGTCCTTAACATGTTAATTGGGTTAAAAGGCAATAACTACTACTCAAAAGTGTTTAAAAGAGTTAATTACAAGCTATAAAATAGCACTTTTTGAGTAGTAATCACATGCCTACCACATAAGCTATGTCTAGTCGAGTGCAGACTTGAGCACACATGATACTCCCTACTGCAGAAGCATAAGGAATTTTGTTCATTTGTTTTTTTTCAAGATCATTTTTGGGACATTGAAGTTCACAAAATATGTCCCCTTTCACAACAGGAGCAATACTGCTATAACAATTTTTGCATCTTGAATCTTTTAAGAACTTTTTCAATATAGTTCTTTTGGGATAATCCTAATAATCCACGTGACCTATCTCGATGAATTTCAATTCCTATCACATAGGCTTCACCAAGATCTTTCATATCAAAATTCTTGGATAAAAATTGTTTGGTCTCCAAAATCATTCCCATATTGTTGCTAGCAAGCAACATATCATTAACATACAATACAATAATACAAATTTTGCTCCCACTGATCTTAAGGTATATACATTGATCCACTAGATTCTCTTTGAAACCAAAAGTGATGAGAATTTCATGGAACTTAAGATACCATTGTCTAGAAGCCTGTTTTAGACCATATATGGACTTTTTAAGTTTACATACCATATGTTCCTTGCCTTTATCCTGAAAACCCTCAAGTTGATCCATATAAACCTCTTCATGCAAGTCACCATTCAAAAAAGCAATTTTAACGTCCATTTTATGTAACTCTAAGTCAAAATGAGCTACTAAAGCCATGACAATTCTTAAGGAATCTTTCTTGGAAACAGGAGAAAATGTTTCCTTATAGTCGCTTCCTTCTTTTTTAGTGTGTCCTTTTGCAACTAACCTGGCCTTGTATCTTTTGACATTGCCCTTAGAATCATGTTTGGTTTTAAAAATCCATTTGCAACCAATAGTTTTAATTCCTTTAGGCAATTCTACAAGATCCCAAACTTCATTATCTTTCATTGATTTCAACTCTTCTTCCATAGCATAAAGCCATAGAGTTGAATTTTCACTATTGATGGCTTGATTATAAGAAGTAGGATCACTTTCCAAGCCAACATCATAATCACACTCATTAAGATAAACTTCGTAATCATTTGATATAGCAGGTTTTTTCTCTTTTTGTGATCTATGTAAAGATAATACTTCTGTAGTTGGGACATTCTCATTTTCATTACGAGAAACCTCTTGAGTCACACCATATTCTATCATTGGTGTTGATGCTTCATCAGAGGTCAACTTTTTAAGCTCAATTCTCCCACTAAAATATTCATTTTCCAAAAACACAGCATGTCTAGTTTCAACAATTTTAGGGCCTTGACCATGACAATAAAATCTAAAATCATTTGATATTTCAGGATATCTAATGAAATTGAAACTTATGGTTTTAGAATCCAATTTCTTTATTTGTGGGTTGAAAATTTTAGCTTCAGCTAGACATCCCCATACATGTAAATAATTCAAAGTTGGTTTCCTACCCACCCACAACTCATAAGGAGTTTTGGGTATAGCCTTACTAGGAACACAATTGAGAATGTGAACAACAGTTTTCAATGCTTCACCCCACAAAAATTCAGGCAAGGTTGAGTTACTCATCATACTTCTCACCATATCAATTAGAGTACAATTTCGTCGCTCTGCTACACCATTTTGCTCTGGTGTTCCAAGCATTGTGTAGTTTGCAATGATACCATGCTCTCTTAAAAATAAGGCAAAAACACTAAGATGTTGACCTGATTCAGTGAACCTACCATAATATTCACCACCTCTATCAGATCTTACAATTTTAATTTACCGATTGAGTTGATTTTCAACCTCAGCTTTATAAATCTTAAAAACATCTAATGCTTCAAATTTTTCACGAATAAGATACACATAAGAATACCTTGAAAAGTCATCAATAAAACTAATAAAGTACTTATGTCTGTTGATAGTTGGAATTGAATAAGGTCCCCAAATGTCAGAATGAATACATTCTAACAATTCAGTAGCCCTTAAGGCACCCTTTTTCTTAACCTTAGTGTATTTTCCCTTTATGCATTCAACACAACTAGTAAAATCAGAAAAAACAAGTGAAGTCAAGATTTCATCTTTAATAAGATGTTCCATCCTTTCTCTTGAAATGTGACCCAATCGCTTATGCCACAATATGGATGAATTTTCATTCACTCGATTTCGTTTTTTAGAGAATTCATACACATGATAAGATAAAAGAGACTGTGAATATTTGCAATCTAAATTCAATGAATAAAGATTACCATGTAAAGTGCCAAAGCCAACCAAACAAGAATTATAGAACAAGGAAACTCCTTTATTTCCAAACTTTAATTCATAACCATAAGAATCAAGTCTTGGAACTGAAATTAGGTTTCCAATAAAAACAGGAACATAAATTGTATCTACTAAATCCATAACGAAACCAGTATCCAAAATTAAACGAAAAGTGCCAATAGCCTCAATTTCCACTTCTGTTCCATTTCCCAAAGTAATGGTTCGCTCTCATTTACTTAGTCTCTTGCTTGTAAGGTATCCCTGCAATGAATTCATTATGTGAATGCTTGCACCAGTGTCAATCCACCAAGAGTTTGGTGGTATATCAACTAAATAAGATTCATAAGACACTAAGCATTAAGTTTTACCTTTCTTTTCCAACCAAGCCTTAAAGCTAGAACAATCTCCTCTTTTATGACCTTTCTTGTGGCAAAAATGACATTGTATCTTATTTTCATCCTTTTGCCCATTGTGAGATACATCATTACCTTGCTTCTTTTTATTACCTTTACCTTTCTTGAAGGATTTTTTATTTGGACCAATAGTGAGGTGAGCCATATCGGGCTTTTCCACTTTAAGCCTTTCTTCTTCTTGAACACACATGGCAATTAGTTCACTCATTTTCCACTTATACTTCTGAGTATTATAATTAATTTTGAAAGGACCAAATTGTGAAGGAAGGGAAGTCATTATGAAGTGAACAAGAAAACCTTCAGAAATTGCCATGTCCATTCCTTTCAATTGAGAAGTCATGTCACTCATCTTCATGATGTGCTCACGTACACCACTATGACCATGATATTTCATTGTTATCATTTTGATCATAAGAGTACTTGCCAAGGACTTGGAAGTTCCTAAGAATTGTTCTTCAACTGATTTAATATAGCTCATTGCATTATCTGAATCTGGGATTGCTCCACGAATTGCAGGAGTGATTGAACCTTTCATAATCATTAGACTCATGCGATTAGAGCGCTCCCACTTTTCATATAAAGCCTTTTGTTCATTAGTACTTTCGGAAGTAGGCTTTGTGGGTGTAGGCTCTCTTAAGGCATAGTCTAAATCCATGCAACCAAGAACAATTCCAATTTGTTCCTTCCATTTTTTAAAATTTGCCTCACTTAATTGTTCAATACCAGACAAATAGCTTGTAATAGTAGTAGGATTCATTGCTGCAAAATAAAATTTAATTCAAAAGGAAAATTATTTTATATCATGACAATATTTAACACCATACTTTACAATAATCTAACTACAACAAAAATTAAGTTAGATATCACATTAGTCATAAACATAAGAGATCATATCATAGTTCTTTCGTTGGACCGAACTACAATCGCATAATCCAAAAGTATATTATTATAATCCCTCTGTTGGGTGATTATAATAATTCATAAATCATATAGATATGACATAAATATTAAAATAAAAGTATTGAAACGTAAAGAAGTTTAATACTGTTGGGTAAAAACTTCATCAACCTTTTATTATTAAACTCTTGTCATATAATCAAACATGGTGATGATCCTCTGTTGGGTTGATCAACACTTGTTTCATAAGTTGAACAACACACACACACACACACATATATATATGATCATCTTCAAACAAACAAGTAAATAAACATGCATACTAGAAAAACTATTTCTTGAGATTTCCATAATCACACATTTAAATTACTAATCATATTTTTTTGCAACTTTCATAAAATCATGCAAATATGATTGAAATCATGAAACATTGAAAATGTGTGTTACTACATCATTCATATGCATCACATCATATATATTTTAGTTGTCCATAAGATCAAACAATAATCAAAAAACGAAAAAATATGTTTTATGATCCAAAATTGGTTGGCTCTGATACCAATTGTTAACCAAACTTTCATAAACTTTATGCGGAAATAATTATTTTTGAAAACAAGTTTGGATACATAAAACAAAATAAATGGAAGTACTAAAATAATGATCATATTCTTACCTTGATCCATGAAGTGAGATTGAGTCACCTTGTGAATTGTATTGTCAAGGTCTTCAACTCACTACTTTCATATAGTGGATGGGTCACTTGTGTGGTGTATGTTATTAAAAATAAACAACAAGAAAGAAAAAAACATAAGAATGAGAGTGTGGCTTGGGACCTCAATTTATATTAAGTTGTACATCTCTTAGTCTTCCCATTAAAGACTATATGGGAGTTATACTCATTATTTACACTCATTATGTACAAATTAATGGGTAATGGTAGGTTATAAACTTGAATACATCTATATAATTGCATAGGTTATACTTTTCCATTTTCCTCCATTACTCAAACATAATGTACAAAATAAATTTCATAATGATGGGATTACAAAAGTTGTAACACCACATTCATATAAAGTAAATTTTCTAACTCCCCATTTGTAATTTGAGTCTTTCATACATAAGACTCTTAGATGCCCAATCAATTGATTCACCTACCTATCAATTGATACCCTTAAATAATATTCATATAAATATAATTATTTATGGCCACATTATAGGAAAAAAGCTAACAAGGAGGCCTCGGAAAAGGGGTAAAAAGCCAACAAATGGAAGAGAGCAACCCCTCAATCACATGGAAGTAGAGAGGCAGAGGCGTGAGAAACTAAACCAACGGTTTTATACATTGTGAGTCGTTGTGCCCGACATCTCTAAGATGGACAAAGCCTCCTTGCTGGGAGATGCAATTACATGTATGACTGAGCTTCAAAAGAAACTCAAGAACATGGAATCAGAGTAGGAGAAATTTGGGAGCACTTCAAGACATGCATTGTCTTTGGAAACTAACACTGAGGCAGAAACTCATATATAGGCTTCCGATGTCAATATCCAAGCAGCCAATGATGAAGTTATTGTGAGAGTAAGCTACCCACTAGATACCTAACCCATATCAAGAGTCATCTAGACATTCGAAGAAGCATAGAGGTAGTTTTTTGAAGTGGTGCCCAAGTGATAGAGGAAGGTTTGAAAGAATTAATTCATAAAGCATATTTTTTATGAAATAATGGTACGTGATGTTGTTTTCTGAGCAAGTTGAGAAGTTTGCAATAGATTAAGTTTGTTACCTAACTTCTCCATGTGCCTTGCACGTGGCACCCACCTAGTATTGTATAGATACAGCTGTTATGTTATATCCTGTACCAAACAAGGCTTTTTATTTTCTATTTTTTTCGAAAAAGAACAAGTGGAAAATTAAAATTGAGCTTTAGCCTTTAGCAGAGAGAAAGAGTCACGTGATGACGAAGTCCGTCTCCTGCCAATGTTCCGTGGCAAGCCCGAAATCCTCGTGACTTGGCCTCCAAGTTAGAGCCCCTGTTCATCTAGAGTTCTCCTGAAAAGTCAAGGGCATTATGGTCTTGTGAAACGTGGGTTTATAAAATTCCCGACCATGACCCGATCTCACCTGCCCTTCACATTTTTTTCTCTCTCCACTGTCCAAACCCCATTAATAAAGTGATCAACGGTGGATAAAAGGACAAGCAAATTAAGATGGTACTTCACTAACCATCAGATACTCTCTCCTTGTCTCGGCAGTTCTTCGTCTCTCTCCTCATGTCATTGTCTTGAACCCCTCCCACAAGTCACAGCACACGTCTTATTTTTCTCCCCAAAACCCTAATCAACTTTTAGACTCACCAGTTTTGTGGAGTTTCCCAATTTGTTGGCAGCTCTGAAGATGAATCAGTTAGTTGCAAGATCACTGATGCGAGGCCTGATCAATGGCGCCAAATGCAACCGTTCCATTTTGTGCTCGGTAACCAGAGTAGAGTTGAGGGATGAAAAGGCAGCGTTTGGGAGGATGATGAGCACGGAGACAGCATTGGCGGAGAAGAATCAGAAAGAAAAGTCGGTGGAGGAAGTGGAGAAGCAGAGTAAGGTTGTGTTCTCGAGCTACTGGGGAATTCAGCGGCCTAAGATCACCAGAGAAGATGGGAGTCCGTGGCCTTGGAACTGTTTCATGGTATCCTTCTTTTCTGTTCATTTTCATTTAATTTGTTCATATTAAGTCTGGTGTAGTTGTCAGTTATGGAGCATTCTCTGTTTAATTTGGACGGTTTCTTCAAGATCTAGGAACGGTACTTACGCGAGTGATCTGCTATTTTTTTTTTCTCTCTCGGAAAAAGTAAAATGAAAAAGAAAAATTTTCAATTGTTCGATCCATATATCTCACAGATTTTTGTTATTATATTAGTTGCCCTGAGTCCTAAAAATCTGCTCATAGATGTGATTTGAAGAGATTGAACTGATGAAATAATTCTTAAAGAACCTGTTTGGTTGGTAGTAGAAATAAAACTGTTCTTCTAATCTTTCTGCATCTCACTCTCAATTTCAAAAAAAGAAATAGGTTTTTAGATTTATAAGTATTACATTTCCAATTCCAAATCCAAACATGCCCTAAGACATTTCATAGCACCAAGACGCATTTCAAGCTGTCTACACTTCCATTTCCTTCAGGCTTGGAGTCCAAGCAACCGCAGTGTCGCAAATCCTCATGAAAAACAAGGGCATTTTAGTCTTTTAAACAAGGTCAGGGTCCTGATCTCAACCGCCATCCCGGACTCTCTACTTCGCAAACCACCTTTTTAAACTCTCATCTCGCCAACTTATCATCGCCACCGTTAAAAAAACCAAATCAGTAAATATTCGACGGCCTAAATAGACCGCCACTAGGAGCAATTAAAAACAGCACCTCACGAAGCACGCACAATACTCCCTCCCGCCCTCTCTTTGATGACCGAACTGGCTCTTCATCTTCTGCCCAAAACCCTCCCACGACCTCATGTTCAACGTTCCAAAACCCTAATGTGCAACGCTTGAAGACGAATCAGTTGCATGCAAGGTCGGTGTAATGGCGGCAACTGCGGCCGTTGCATCTTCTCCACCACGGTGGTGAGGTCTTTGCGGTTCAGAAACCATGCTGCGTTTTGGAGAGCGATGAGCTCTGAGATGGCATTTCCACATAAGGAGATCAAGGAGAAATCTGTTTCGAAAACAGAGAAGAATGGGGAGGTTGATGTCTCAAGCTATTGTGGCATTTCAAGGCCTAAGATTGTGAGGAAAGATGGAACTGAGTGGCCTTGGAACAGTTTCATGCTAACACAGATTTTATTTTGAATGTATGTATATTCCAAAGTTAATGAGTCTGTTTTGCTTATATTTAGTTTTTTATCGTGGAATTTTAGGACATTTTTGTTTGTTTTGTGGATTGCTACTTACTTGAGTTTTGTTGTGTGCATTAGTTAACCGTTTGTGTGTGGAGAGCACTCAATTCATGATCTCCAGAATTAATCTCAATTATTTGGTAGTTGCACTGTGAATTATAGTGGGTCTTTTAATTATCTACTATATTTCATCATGATGATTTGCTTTGGAATTGGCTCAATTTGTTTGTCCGTAGGGCACCTTTTTTTTCCTCAATCTGAATTGTTGATGTATTATTAGCTTCTAGGAGCTTTTGTCCTTTAATTTCTACTTTTCTTCCCTGCTGAATTTCTTATTTACTCATCAAAATTAACTAAAACCATTAGAGCAATCGAGTTTATCAGTTTTCCACTGAGTTGTTGTTTCTATCTAGTCTTTTAATCTATTGCTGAAACTTTTATGTCGAAATTTAATTATAGTGTTTTAAGGCAACTGTTCTGAATTAGAATTTGGGTGACTAATTGCCACTACTTACCAAATCCAAAAGTAAAGTAAATTTGAACAACAATCTTATTGTGGAAACAAATCAACTTTTCACAGTTCTATATGATATCTATATTTCCTACCTTTGGCTTATTTGGCTGCAGTGAATTGGTCATCTTTAATCTGTTTTCTGTCATCATTAAGCCATGCTGAAGGCTATGTGCAGAGAATTGCCTTCCTTTTTTGTATTTATCATTCAAGGAATGAATATGTAATGGAATGATGAGAGAAGAAAGGGGGAGGAGAGAGTGAGAGTGAGAGTGAGAGATTTGTGAAGAAAAAGATAGGATGTGATGATGAGTGATAAGGGCTTGTGAAGAAAAACAAAAACAAAAAAGATCCAGAGAGATATGTTGCAGTCAAGGCCAGAGTAGTGTATAGAGAAACAGAGAACACTTTTCTTCTCCCTTTTCTCTTTTTTCTCTTTTTGTCTCTTTTTCCATATTCTTTGAGTTATGAATAAGAGTTATGTGGAGCTGTGTTGAGGTTCCTGACAAATGAGATGAGGGAGCTAGGCCTGAATAGGACTTACATGCATGACCAATGTAAGGATCAGCCCCTAATTGGATAGGATTTACATTCTGTCTCCATTTCTAATGTGCCATGTTAATAATTCACAACGCAATTGTTTTTAAATCAAACCCACCATGCTAATCAAAATTTCCCTCTAGTGCTCAAGAACATGGGTATATTCAGTCTCATACCTAGGTTTGTCATAGCTGCATGAAAGGGGAGTGTAGAATTGTATCTTCCACTGTAGGAAATGTAGTGACTGAGCACATTTTTCACAAGTACTTTATTGTGCAAAATTTTTGGTCTTCAATTTTGTGGTCATTTCCTCCTATATCATTGAGATCTGGTGCACAAAACAATTGTATTTTCAAGTTGCTTTCTAATTCTATTTACTTCATTTTCTCTTTGTTATGGTATTGGCACATAACATAGATATAACATCTTTTGTTTCAAGTTTACATTCAAATAACTTGTTATTACTTTATTTTTGTTTTGCAGCCATGGGAAACGTATCATGCAGACACGGCAATAGATCTGAGTAAGCACCATGTGCCTAAGACGTTTGTGGATAAAGTAGCATACAGGACAGTGAAACTCCTTCGTATTCCAACTGATATATTTTTTCAGGTGTGCTATCTTATTTGGTCTTTTCTTCCTCTTTTCAAGATGTTTTTATGGTTATTGGGTTACATGTTGTTCCAAGACAATGAATGATCTGCCCATGTGAATCTTTTTAAAAAGATGTAATTCTTCTCTTGGTTATCCTTGGTCTTTGAACTACAAACTCGAAAAAAACCTTGACCTCAGAAGAGATGATGGAACATCCATCAGGACCAGCTGGAGTGCTACTTATTTCCTCTTTGATCTTGACTTTAGTCAATTTTTTTTGCCATTTTCTTTTATTGGTAATAGTGTGATTTTCAACATATCAACATGATGGAAACCTACCACAATGGTAATACTTTAAAGGAGTGTACTTTGTAGCTTGTTTAGGATCTCCTGATTAGATTTGTACCCTATGAATTGAAGAAAATCGAACTGTTTGAAGTTTAGATCTTTTGAACATTGAATTTTGAAGCAAAGAATATTGAGTCTTCAAATTGCATTCTTCTTGGTTTTGAACTGTGGACAATGGAAACCTGAGTGGAACTTTGACCTTTTGACTCCAAATAAAGTCCCATAATTACCATTCTCTGCTATAGGGAGCATTTTTCTGTATTTAGTTACTGTCAACTGTGTTTGAACTGCTAAGATCACCTGTTGAAATCTTCAACAAGTGTAAAGGGCAACTATGAATTAACTCCTAGTATGTTCTTTTATTTTATATTTTTAGTAAAGATAGATTTTATTGGTGGCACTGATCATTGGATCATTTTCTTTTGGTGTATCAAAGTTCAAAGTTTCCAACTAGCTGTATCCTCCTGTGTTTATGGAAAGTATGTTTGAAAGCCATCTTGTGTATATACTCAGGGCTTTGAGGTAATATTTGAATGTGGATGGAATTTATAGCTGACAATATCGACTCAATTATATATTTTACGAATTGCATTGCCAAGGCAAGAAAATAACTATATAATGATAAAATAATTATCCTCTTAATTACCTACCATATTATATCAATGGCATGGATTTTTGGGATTCTATTTGTATTTAATGAAATTCTCCTTCCCACTAAAGTAATGCTATCTGTCCTCTACTTCCATTTTGGGTGGTTTCAACTTCTAAAATGGTGTCAAATTCTAGTGAGTAAGAAAATTTCTGGTTCTTCCTTCATGTACATTCAAATAAATTATGATATATTCTTTGTGCCAAATGCTGCAATGTTCAACTCCACTCCAACATCTTTAGACACTTCAGGTCATCAATTTTCATAGGTGTGGCAGCCTTGGCCAACAAGGCCATGAAAGGTGCCTGTTTGTTAGAAATTATATAGCTGACAGTACTATTTTCATTAGTTTTTTAAACTTTTGCATGGTTTCTTAATGTCGATTCTTATATCGTGTCTTATTTGAGCTTTTACACCTTTGCCACTTTGCCTATCAAAAAAGGAAAATAACCTTGGCGTCAAAGTGTGAGTAGGATGCAGAGTTTAATTTTCATGCACATGTGAATATACTTGGAATATTTTACTTAACACTATGGGGAGAAAGATGGTTAATCTCCCTGCCAGCAGTTTGGAGAGGATTTCTATATTTTTATATGAAACAAGAACGTGAGCATAATGCGTTCTGTGTTGCCCGCTTTCTCTTAATGGCAGAGTTTGTAACATGAAATAAATGCTTGTTTTGTAACTTACATTTTCTGTATTGCAACAAATGATAATCTACCAAATTTTCTGTGAAACTTAAGAAGCTTTAAAGCTACTGTCTTGCCTACTCTTTTCTGCATGTGGTGCCTGCTATTGATTATACTAGTTTTTAAGTTATTTTTTCTTCCATCATACTGGTTCTTGGTCCAACACCGATGGTTGAAATTACATTGCAGAGAAGATATGGGTGTCGTGCAATGATGCTGGAAACAGTGGCAGCTGTTCCTGGTATGGTGGGAGGGATGCTACTGCATCTAAGATCTCTCCGCAAGTTTGAACATAGTGGTGGCTGGGTCAAAGCGTTGCTTGAAGAAGCAGAAAATGAACGGATGCACCTTATGACTATGGTGGAGCTTGTGAGGCCCAAATGGTATGAGAGGCTGTTGGTCCTCACTGTGCAGGGAGTCTTCTTTAATGCCTTCTTTGTGCTTTATGTGCTCTCCCCCAAAGCGGCACATAGAGTTGTTGGGTATCTGGAAGAGGAGGCTATACATTCATATACAGAGTTCTTGAAGGATATTGATAATGGTGCAATAGAAAATGTCTCAGCTCCTGCTATTGCTATAGACTACTGGAGGCTTCCCAAGGACGCAACCCTGAAGGATGTTATAACTGTGATCCGTGCTGATGAAGCTCACCATCGAGACGTCAATCATTTTGCTTCTGTGAGTACTGCTAGCCTTCTCCATTTCAATGCATGTTTGTGGTTTTTTCTTCTGATTTTGGTTGAATTTCTTATGTACTTCGTTCTGTTTGAATGAGCCAAGTACTGCAATGCTATTGTCAAAATAAAATCTGGGATCAATGATAGTGACATTTAAAGTAAGGAATGAAACCCTGAGGTAAAATGTAGGACTTCAGCTCACTTTAGACATCAGGGATATTAAGTTAACAAAATAATATTGATCATCCCATTAGATATTTTAGATTTTGCTGCTCCAAATTTTTGGGGTTTGATGATGGATATGGGAACTTGTATGGGAATGACAGAGCAAAACTGCAATGAGTGTCATTCTTGCAGTTACAGCTCTCACCCACTGCATTCTTGCTGTTTTCATATTAGGGAAAGCTAGATATGGGAAATACTTGCAAGAGATATATGCTGCTATTTTCTTGAGGACATGGTATAAAATTCTCAAAAATGTAAGGTACATATGAGAAGAGAAGAGGGATTGAGGCCCAAAGAGAGGAGCAGAAAACTGAGTCCCATGGTGACTCCATAGATCTAGATCTCTACTAGAATATACTGGGATTTCTTTGTAGCTAGGTCACCCCAAAGAATCCCAAGTACTGCCAGTCGCCAGAGAACCTTATTCCTAACATTGCATCTGGATCCTGGATGGGTGACCATCAGATTTGGTGCACTGCTAGGAGGGATTCAGACAGTTCCGGTGTGAAATAGCTGTGCATAATTATATCATATTAGTTTTGTCTCTTGCTTGCTGTTTGTTATCTTTGCTTTAATTTCTTTCAGTTCTTTGAACATGTGATATTTTATAACTCATCTTGATTGGCTTAAATGGATACTGCAAATGAATTAAAATTTTGAATTATGTAAATTGATTGATGGTTCCTGCAAGGTTATATAGAAGTTAGGAATAACCATTCCACAGCTTTGGCCATTTCTGGAATGATATATATGTTTTGGTTCTATTAATAATCTATAGCTTTTTTCTCACTATTTTTTTTTCATACTATGTATATACGAGGGAGCAGATTATTTTGTGGAATTGGTTAAGAACGTAACGAAGATTAAAATAGTTTAAGACAATTCAATTGGCAAATCAAAAAATAAACTTAAATTTACCTTATAATCTTCCAGTCGACTCCTGTAAATAAATATGATTAAGATGTTTAATCTACATTTCACCCGGAAAAGGGGAGGTGGGGGGATGCTATGCTATTTGAACGTGAGAATTTCTGATGTAACAAATGTTCTCTGCTTTCCGAATGAAGGTGGTAGATGATGCTCCATGGTTCTCAATAATGCATTTTCCATTTTTTTTTTTTTTTTTTTTGGGAGGCTAACATGTGAGCGTGTCCTTGCTCTGCAGGATATTCATTTCCAGGGAAAGAAATTGAATGAGGCACCAGCCCCTATTGGTTACCATTAATGACGCCTATCAAACTTTTGTGCACAGCATTTACTATGAAGGATATGGATGTTTATATGGTTGTATGAACTTGGAGAGGTGAGAGATATATACAACCTCGAAGATTAGAATAAAATGTATTTTTTTACCAGTAAAATATCGCATCTCGAAACCGCATTTTCAGACTGTTATGGGAGATGGCACATTGTTACAGGCGGTACGAGGGGTCCCCTCTCTTTGGTAAAACGAAGGCTAGCTTAAATAAGAGTCTTTTCCTTTCATTTTTATAAGGTGTGAGTGCACCTTGCGAATGTAGGGCATGAAGTCGACCCTTTATCATCTTGTTCCTCGATTCCCATACAAAACCGCCCCATTGGGTGGAGACTACTACCAATATCTGATTGCTAATGACTGCCTTCTTTTCCTTATGCGCTATCTTCTTCTTATGGTTGTTCATCTACATAAGTGGCTTATAACTTTCTTTGGAATGCCCTAACCTCCCTTTAGGTTTAAGGTCACCACTAAAGAACTTACTTGGCAAGAACCTAAACGTGGTAGCTTGAGTGTTCGTGCTCTCTAAGATGTATAAACCAATCCAATGAACCAAATGAAACCACGCAAGGATTTTGATCATCAGGTTGATGGAAAGTGGAACTATCTTTCTTTAATGACTGTTCCTCGGGTTCGACGTGTGCTTCCTCTATCTATAGATATGAATTAAAGTATTGATTATACCGCAATAAAGTTAAAAGTGTTGATTGTACTGTATGAAAAACATACGATTTATTTTCCACGTCTTGCAATGCTTAACTTAAAAAAATTGGACGAGGGTTGACCTATATATGAGTTCAAGCTTTACCATGAGCTAAACAATTATATGACACGCTTTACTTAAGGTGAAGTCGTTTTAAAAGTAACTTTGCATGGGGTATAATTCCCCTTTTTTAATGCACTTTGACATACTGACAACCCCATTATAGTTTTGATGATATATAGGTTAAGATGTGTAATTGATGGAAGTATTATTATTCTTAAATTAGGAATAGGGAGGGACCTTTACCTTATCTATTTTCTTACTGGTATTTGTAGGTTTTTGATACATGGTACACTTTTTACCTTATGGTTGGGATGATGATCAATGTTGTTCCTATACCCCTCTTTATTGAGCCAAGTAGGTATCTCCGCCTCAAGGGTGGAGCCACTAGTTCTACTTCACCTCTTGTGGGTTTTTAAGGGTCATTTAGCTAGTTAACTTCCCTCGTTTTCCCCTATATGGATGTTAAAAGAACCTTAAGTCAAAACTTCTAACTCTCAATTTATAGTGTTCAATTTCAAAGGTCGGAGAAAGACCTTCTATTAATGGATAGGAGTACTTTGCAAGTGCGCAACAAGAGGAAGATACGAGTCTCCTCAAGTCACTAAGAAAGAAAAAAGTGAAAGCAAGAGGAAGTGAAAAGCCAATTAGGGACTCAAAAGGGAATGGAGAATTAGAGTGACAATGGCTAGGGATACATAGACATCTAGGTCTCGTAGCAAGACAATCGGCTCGAAAAAGACCCCACTTGGTACAACTAAGGCCAGCTTATGTAACATCTCTTTTATTCTTATAATTCACCTTGTAAATAAGGGGAACAAATGTGGTTGTTTCTCTCCAAGAAGCTTTTTAAGGTAAGAGCAACTTTCAAAAAGGTAGTTAAGTTGTTTTGGTGTTTATAAGGTTATAATTCCTTTTGAAAGAATTGGATCAAAACCTTTATCAAACAATAGTTCCCGAAGATTGTTATTCCAAGCAAAATGAGGTAAGGTCTTCAATAAAAAGAGTAAGAGATCATATTTGACCTTTGACTTTAAGGTGCCTTAGGAGCTATCCCACTCTAAACGACACCTTAACAACCTTTATTGGGTCATCTTATAACTCAAGGTTTCCTAACAACCCAGTCCCCTTTATAGTGCCTACGTCACAATATGACCTACATAGTCAACCCCCATAACCCAACCATTTCCGGATCATTGTCTAGCAAACATACAATCATTCCTTTATTAGTTTGTTCAAACACCAACAATTTATCGCCTTTTCTTATATGTTGTATATCAATGTTAAGTGGCTTTTAGCGTTTTTGCAAGGTGGGGTTAATTTTACTTACTATTCCTTAGGTTTTGGGGTTTTAGCTAATTACACTCGATTTCTATTAGTTTGAAATTCTATCAAATACTTCTCATATTCTTTTCGTTTGTTATTTTCACTCACCTCTGCTCAAAATAAGAGAGGTATTTGATGAAATTTCAAAGTAATAAGGGTTAAGTATATTTAGCCAAAATCTCAAGAGAAGTGAATGAGAATAACCCTTTCAGAATGCTCTAACACTTTCTTTTAGATAAGATCATTATTGAAAAACCAGCTTGAGGGTAAGGTAATTACTAAAAAACTAGCTTGGTGAGAACCCTAAACATGACAACTCGAGTGCTCATGCTCAACATATTTATTTGAAATTGATATTGAAATTAAAATAATTACAAAAAAATTATAAACACTTTTTATACAGTTTCACTAGTATTTCAATTTAATCTTAACTTCTTTGTTTAAAGTAATGTTAACTCCAAATTATGTTGAAATGTTAAGTAGCTGATTGTGTTAGGCTTTTTCATTAGAAAATGATACAAAAAGCTTGTCATTTAAGCACGTGAACATCATAATCTCAAATAAAACTTATACACATAATGGGTAATGTCTTATGTTTATCCTATGAGCTTTTTTCACGCATTTTTTATGGGAAAAAAAAAAGAAAGAAAAAGAATCCCTAAACCTTTTATTATAATTTAGGATTGAATTTGCTTTAAAATAGTTTAGAAATTAAATTAAAGCATAAGTGAAAATATAATACTTATATTATATTGAGAGGGTAATGTTAATATTATAAAAATAAATATGTAAAATTATAAAAACGAAAAGTGGGTTTTGACTCACTAATTTTAAAAAAAAAAATTATATATATAACTCTAAAATTTATATAATGCATGATCTTCGAGGTAAATAATAATGTATTAACTCATTACAAGTCATATAGATATATATTATAAAACTGAAAGTTTTTACCTAATGACTTATTTATCTATACCCATGAAAGGTTGTATGAACTATTGTGCAAATTATTATTTTGATGAGACAAATTTTCCGCCATTAGAAAGAGGAAGCTAATTCTAGGAGAACAACGTGAAATTTCTTGGAAGTTTTTTTATACAAGCGTTAATATCCTTGAAGAATAATTAACATAATAGTAGATACATGCCTAAAGCGTAGTAAAATAATTGACAAAAAATTATGTCATGGTAGGATAAGTAACTATTGTAATGATAAATTAATACAAGGTTTGCTTGAAGCGTAGTTGATTTGTTGGCTCAAATGATGTGATTCCTTGGAAGAGAGAAACATTAGGAATAATATATGAAAAACTTGATATTCTCAAAGAGGTCATAAAATGATTGATTAGTCTAAAATTAAGGAACTTATAGCCTTTAAAGAGGCAACTATAAAGTAGATACCCCCCAAAGAGGTGCATATTCAACTAATAGCTCTTAAAGAGACATATTAAACAAATAATCCCTAAAGAGGTATAAATTGAATGAATAGCCCCTAAAGAGATATAAGTATCTCCATGCCCAAAAGTAAAAGTGACCTTTATTAGTTATGATTATAATAGGATGATGATGATATCAAAATAATATTTTCATTAACAATGTATCTATTTTCTTTTTAAATGGCCTTTGACATCATGAGGAATGACAGTTTTCAAATCATGAATTATGCAAGAATGCCAACACATAAATAAAGTGGCCAAAATGGAAGATGCAATATAGACAAACTAGACTCGTTGATAAAACGGGGAGTATTTGGACCTGTAGTCCAAATGTTAGATGACATTGAGCTTGTTGAATATAAATGAACCTAAAGTCTAGTGTTTAAAGATAAAAATGTCATTTGATACCAATATACAAAAGTGTATTTGAGACAATGCAAAAATTATAGCCTAAGGTTTCCTATAGAAACCCTGTCTTGACTCAATCATATTCCTAAATATCAAGATTGATAGTCCTTTAAGGACTTAATATATACTATGAAATGTATATGAATCCATAGATATGTTAAAACCCCCGAAGGATTCAAAATGCATGAAACAACCAAATCCATGAAGGATTAACATGCCTAAATCAAATAATTCCTTGAGGAATTAATGTCTCATAAAATATTTTAGATAATGTTATATAATATACTTGATTAAGTTATGTCCTTATATGGATTAAAATAGAGGTTTATAAGAATTACAATCTTATTGGAACTCCTTGAGAATTTATAAGTGTAGTTAATTATCTAATAAAAGATCTTGAAAAACCAAAATTTTGTCTCAATTTATAGATCGAGTACTTTCCAAATATAATGTTAGTCCATTAATAAGCATACACAGAAAGTCTTGAAGTGCTTTCATATGAAGATATCACATTTATTAAGCTTTCTAATGTAGTTCATTCACTTAAAGTAAAAATGACTTTTTTTTTTTTTTTTTGTCTTAAAGAAGATAATAAATAACTACTCGGTCCAAAAATACATTTATTTCAATGTCATTAGTGTATTGATACATATTGTAGATTGTTATATGACTAGATGTAATATTTTGTCTACTTGCTTTCAAGATAAAGTTTTTTTAACCAACACAGAAATTGGAATGTGGAGATTGAGAGATTTATCGGTTGAAGCATTGAAAAGAGCATGATCATGTTATATGAGGGGGGAAAGGGTATATATATATATAGGTTTTATCCCACTAGATTTTATTGGTAATGTTTTTAACAAGGCAATCATAATAGTTTAAAAGAATATTATACTTTTTTTACTTTACTGAGATTTTTCCTATATGGTTTTTCTTAATAAGATTTCAATGAGACATATTCTTATGAAGGATTGTTATAAATTATGAGAATTTATCGGATTATAAGAATCTCTTTGTAATTTTTAATTAATGGAGAATAACTTTCCTTTAATGAAATATTGAATCAATTTCTTTCTTAGAATTCTATTTTTTCTAACCATTCCTATTATTCTCCATTCTTTCTTTTTTTCCATTCTTTTGTTTTACAATAAGTGGCTTTTATTTTATTTTATTTTATTTTATTTATTTTATATAAGGAGAATTACCCTTAAGGGTAGGCTGGGGAAAAATATGACTGATGAGGGAGGGTAAATTTGATAATTATTGTGAAGGGTAGGGTAAAATTACGATAATTCCTCCAAATGCCTTCTTTTGTTTAAATGCCAAGACTACCCTTAATAAGTGAAAACCAACAGCAAAGTGAAAAGTAACTGGAAAGAAAAAAAAGTTTTCTTTAACCTATATGCAACTTGTCGATGTTGTAGAAGAAAAAAGGGAAAGAAAAAGGTCCAGCACTTCAGGTCATTATCTGCAACCGTTTACACAAAGCTTGTTTTTTTGTGTGAATCTAGCAAGAAATCCATTAAAGGTAGGTTTTTTTAAAAAAAAAAAGTCAGTTTATGGAAATAAATAAATAAATAATTTAAAAATCGGATTGAATGAACAAAAAGTTAATAATTTTAACAATGTAGCTGTAAGATATTATATCTAAAATATTGAAGGAGGTTTTGAGAAAAAAATTACATTTTTTTTTGTGTAAAATGTTATTTAAATTTATTATTTTGAATTTTTTTATATTATTTTGGTCATATTGAAGATGTGTTTTTATTTTTAATTTATTTTCCGGGTGGGTTGTTTGATATGATTATTATTGATTTCCATTGAAAATGTTTGCACTTTAGTTTTGTTGTTAAGACTTTTTGACATGGTTGAAGAAAAAATGTTCTCAGTTGTTTTATGCTTGTTTGAGACCACTTTGTTTGTGTATTTATGAACATATTTGGATTTTCCTTGAAAACTGAAATCCCCTTTGTATGAGACCACTTTGTCTTTTATTATGAATTTGTTAAAGAGTTAAGATCACTATATTTTTGTTATGAATTTGTTACCTTTTTGTATAAGTATTATTTTGGTATGATGAGTTGAATGCCTAGTAGTTTGAAGGTTGTGTAAAAGAACCATTACTTCAGTTATAAAGTATAAGTACTGTTGGGCTTTGTGGAGCCTAGTTTCGTTTGATCCGGTTTGACGACCCAACCCGAATAATATTGCATGGCTTTTTAATGGGAGATTTATTGAGGCCTGTTGGGCCTGTTTAGCCCATTGTGGAACCACCTTTTGTAATTAGGGTTTTTTAGTGTGCTGGGGTTGTCGTGTTATATATATAGAGAGAATATTGTAGCCGCCAGTTAGTACTCTGTATTCTTCCCTGATAATAGTGATATCCCTGCAACTCCGTGGATGTAGGCAAATTGCCGAACCACGTAAATACTGTCTTGTGCGTGTGATTGTTTTTCTTTGGCGTTTGTTTTTTCTCTAATTTTTGTTTCTCACGGGTTGGGAATTCGGTTTAATTCCCTACAACTGGTATCAGAGCCTAGGGTTAGGTTTGAGTGGGAGCAATGGCAGAGGAAGCAGGAAAGGCGTTTGGAATAGAAAAGTTTGATGACACAGACTTTGCGTATTGGAGGATGCAGATTGAAGATTATCTCTATGGGAGGAAATTGCATCTGCCTCTTTTGGGGACAAAACCTGAGAGTATGAAGGTTGAGGAATGGGCGCTTCTTGACAGACAGGTTCTAGGAGTTATTAGGTTAACTCTGTCTAGGTCTGTTGCACATAATGTTGTAAAGGAGAAGACCACAGCAGATTTGATGAAGGCTTTGTCCGGTATGTATGAAAAGTCGTCCGCAAACAATAAGGTGCATCTGATGAAGAAGTTGTTCAATTTGAAGATGACAGAGAATGCATCAGTAGCACAACATCTGAATGAATTTAATACAATCACAAATCAATTGTCGTCTGTAGAAATTGATTTTGATGATGAGATTCGTGCTCTGATCGTCTTGGCTTCTTTGCCAAACAGTTGGGAGGCAATGAGGATGGCAGTAAGCAATTCAAAGGGAAAGGAAAAGCTCAAGTACAATGATATACGAGATTTAATTCTGGCTGAGGAGATTCACCGAAGAGATGCAGGTGAAACCTCAGGATCTGGTTCTGCCCTAAACCTTGAGACAAGAGGCAAAGGTAATGACAGAATTCAAATCGGGTAGATCAAATTCCAGAAATTCTAATCGGAACAGAAGCAAATCTAGATCAGGCCAACAAGTACAATGCTGGAATTGTGGGAAAACAGGTCATTTTAAAAAGCAATGCAAAAGCCCTAAGAAGAAGAATGAAGATAATTCTGCTAATGCTGTAACAGAAGAGGTACAGGATGCATTACTTCTTGCAGTAGACAGTCCACTTGATGATTGGGTTTTGGATTCAGGAGCTTCGTTTCATATCACTCCACACCGAGAAATGATACAGAATTATGTTGCAGGTGATTTTGGTAAGGTGTATTTGGTTGATGGTTCAGCCTTGGATGTTGTGGGTCTGGGAGACGTCCGAATATCGTTGCCCAATGGGTCTGTTTGGTTACTGGAGAAGGTTCGACATATTCCTGACCTGAGGAGGAATCTGATTTCTGTTGGACAACTTGATGATGAAGGACATGCAATACTATTTGTTGGTGGTACTTGGAAGGTTACAAAGGGAGCTAGGGTATTGGCTCGTGGAAAGAAGACTGGTACTCTGTATATGACCTCATGTCCAAGAGACACAATTGCAGTTGCTGATACAAGTACTGATACAAGCATATGGCACCGCAGACTTGGTCACATGAGTGAGAAAGGGATGAAGATGTTGCTGTCAAAAGGAAAACTACCAGAATTGAAGTCCATTGATTTTGACATGTGTGAAAGTTGCATCTTAGGAAAGCAAAAAAAGGTGAGCTTCTTGAAAACTGGCAGGACACCGAAGGCTGAAAAATTGGAACTAGTACACACTGATTTGTGGGGGCCTTCTCCGGTTGCATCCCTAGGAGGTTCAAGGTACTACATCACTTTTATTGATGACTCAAGTAGAAAGGTATGGGTTTATTTTCTGAAAAATAAATCTGATGTATTTGAAACTTTTAAGAAGTGGAAGGCCATGGTTGAGACAGAAACAGGTTTGAAAGTAAAATGTTTGAGGTCAGATAATGGAGGAGAGTACATAGATGGAGGGTTTAGTGAGTATTGTGTTGCACAGGGAATTAGGATGGAGAAGACCATTCCTGGGACACCACAGCAGAATGGTGTGGCTGAGCTCATGAACAGAACTCTCAATGAGCGTGCTAGAAGTATGAGGTTACATGCTGGACTACCAAAAACTTTTTGGGCTGATGCTGTTAGCACTGCAGCTTACCTGATAAACCGAGGACCATCAGTTCCCATGGAGTTCAGACTTCCTGAGGAGGTTTGGAGTGGTAAAGAGGTGAAGTTTTCACATTTAAAAGTTTTTGGTTGTGTTTCTTATGTTCATATTGATTCTGATGCTCGTAGTAAACTTGATGCAAAGTCAAAATATGTTTTTTCATTGGCTATGGTGATGAGAAATTTGGCTATAGGTTTTGGGATGAACAAAACAGGAAAATCATCAGAAGTAGAAATGTGATTTTTAATGAACAGGTTATGTATAAGGACAGGTCAACTGTAGTGTCAGATGTTACAGAGATAGATCAAAAGAAATCTAAGTTTGTCAACTTAGATGAATTGACTGAAAGTACTGTCCAGAAGGGGGTGAAGAAGATAAGGAGAATGTAAATTCACAGGTAGATCTGAGTACACCTGTAGTGAAGTTTGCAGATCTTCCAGGAATATTAGACCTCCGCAGCGTTATTCACCTGTTTTAAATTATCTCCTGTTGACTGATGGCGGTGAGCCAGAGTGTTATGATGAAGCCTTGCAAGATGAGAATTCAAGCAAGTGGGAGTTAGCCATGAAGGATGAGATAGATTCCCTGTTGGGGAATCAAACATGGGAACTAACTGAATTACCAGTAGGAAAGAAGGCTTTGCACAACAAGTGGGTATACAGAATAAAGAATGAGCATGATGGTAGCAAACATTACAAGGCCAGATTAGTTGTTAAAGGGTTCCAGCAGAAGGAGGGCATTACTACACAGAGATATTTTCTCCAGTTGTGAAGATGTCAACAATTAGACTTGTACTTGGAATGGTGGCTGCAGAAAACTTACATCTTGAACAGTTAGATGTGAAGACAGCATTCCTTCATGGTGACTTGGAGGAAGACCTTTACATGATTCAGCCAGAAGGGTTCATTGTTCAGGGACAAGAGATCTAGTCTGCAAACTAGAAAGAGCTTGTATGGCCTTAAACAAGCTCCTAGACAGTGGTACAAGAAGTTTGACAGTTTTATGCATAGAATTGGGTTCAAGAGATGTGAAGCTGATCACTGTTGCTATGTTAAGTCTTTGACAATTCTTACATCATATTACTATTGTATGTGGATGATATGCTTATTGCAGGGTCTGACATTGAGAAGATTAACAATCTGAAGAAGCAATTGTCCAAACAATTTGCAATGAAGGATTTGGGAGCTGCAAAGCAAATCCTTGGTATGAGAATCATTAGAGATAAGGCTAATGGTACATTGAAGCTTTCACAATCAAAGTATGTGAAGAAAGTTCTCAGCAGGTTCAACATGAATGAAGCTAAACCAGTGAGCACACCCTTGGGGAGCATTTCAAACTAAGCAAAGAACAGTCACCGAAGACAGAAGAAGAAAGGGACCATATGAGCAAGGTGCCCTATGCCTCAGCTATTGGCAGCTTGATGTATGCTATGGTGTGTACAAGGCCAGACATTGCACATGCAGTGGGAGTTGTGAGCAGATTCATGAGTAGGCCTGGAAAGCAGCATTAGGAGGCAGTCAAGTGGATTTTAAGATATCTGAAGTGTTCATTAGATACATGTCTTTGCTTCACAGGTGCTAGTTTGAAACTGCAGGGTTATGTAGATGCTGATTTTGCTGGTGATATTGATAGTAGAAAGAGTACTACTGGGTTTGTTTTTACTCTAGGTGGTACAGCTATATCATGGACTTCAAATCTACAAAAGATTGTTACTTTGTCTACTACAGAAGCTGAGTATGTTGCAGCAACTGAAGCTGGAAAGGAGATGATTTGGCTACATGGTTTCTTAGATGAATTGGGTAAGAAGCAGGAGATGGGCATTCTACACAGTGATAGTCAGAGTGCAATTTTTCTTGCCAAAAATTTGGCTTTTCATTCAAAGTCGAAACATATACAAACAAAATACCACTTTATCCGTTATCTTGTTGAGGATAAACTGGTAATACTTGAGAAGATTTGTGGATCTAAGAACCCTGCAGACATGTTGACTAAGGGTGTCACTATTGAGAAGTTGAAGCTGTGCGCAGCTTCAATTGGTCTTCTAGCTTGAGGACAGGAGGATGAGTTGTAGGGATAAGGGATTGTTTCTTGGAGGATAGTGGTTTGATGTTGGTGATTGGACTAGTCTCCAAGTGGGAGATTTGTTGGGCTTTGTGGAGCCTAGTTTCGTTTGATCCGGTTTGACGACCCAACCCGAATAATATTGCATGGCTTTTTAATGGGAGATTTATTGAGGCCTGTTGGGCCTGTTTAGCCCATTGTGGAACCACCTTTTGTAATTAGGGTTTTTTAGTGTGCTGGGGTTGTCGTGTTATATATATAGAGAGAATATTGTAGCCGCCAGTTAGTACTCTGTATTCTTCCCTGATAATAGTGATATCCCTGCAACTCCGTGGATGTAGGCAAATTGCCGAACCACGTAAATACTGTCTTGTGCGTGTGATTGTTTTTCTTTGGCGTTTGTTTTTTCTCTAATTTTTGTTTCTCACGGGTTGGGAATTCGGTTTAATTCCCTACAAGTACAATACAAATACAATATAGTTACAATGAAAAAACATTAACATTACGATACCTTACAATATACCAAAATGACAAAATATTGAATTGTTTTTTACTAAACTGGCATTTCTAGGCTATCATGTTGTATTCTTATCATAAATCATCCTTGCAAGCCAAAATTATAAAAAGGCAACAAAAATACACTATTGTAATTCAATACATGAAGTTGTTGATGATAATCCAATGATGGATAAAAAAAATCTATAAAGCTAATTCTTTTCGTATAAAAATATAGAGGTATAATAAAAATACACTACAAATACAATAACATTACGATACATTACGATAAGGTAAAATTTTGAAATTTTCAAATTTCTTATGAAACTGGGTAATTGTGGGTTCTTTGGCATATCCCTAACATGTCTAATATACAACAAATATTGTCATTTATTATATAAAATATGTCTCAATTGATTATAATTTTCATTTGTTTATTTTGTATTTGTTGTAAAATTTTCCTTGATTGTAATATTGTGAAATAGATTGATTTGATTGTCGGTGAAAGAAGACGTACTTCTGAATTTGTAAATGGACTTGGAAAATTCCATTTATGGCTACTTTCATGAAGGAGGGGAGATTGTACCAAAAAATGATGTCCAATATACCCTAAGACAGTATTGGAAACACAATCCTAAAGAAATAACCTTAGCCATTCGCGCTACTTAAAAGGTCTATTGTCATACGAAAATGAGAATCAAGGACTATAATAATTCCCCCAAACTAGAATAAAACAAAAGAAAAGAATATGCAAATATTATAATTAATTAAAGACCAAAATTTTGAGTTAACTAGTAATTGCATATTATGCCCTTCCATGGCAGTGTTTTCCATTATCCTTTTCTGCATGAGGAAATCAGGAGGCTTAAAAAATATTATAATGCAGTAAGCCAATAAAATTTGCCAAAATTACCTCTGTGTTATTTTTTTTTAAAAAAATGGAAGGCTTTAACTTTTAATTTGTATTACTTTTTTAAGAATTTTCGAGAGTTTGCATGTTTTCACTTATATCAAAATTCATATATATCATCCAACTATATGTATTAGGAATCCATATAACTATAACTGACATTTGAGACTCCTCAAAAGCCTTATTGGCACTTCTTCCTCTTACAACAGCCTGCCTGCATGTTTTCCATCTATAGATTGCCCCTATTTTCCCTTTTTCTACACCTAAAAGCCAACTGCATCAGTCATACCAACCTCATTTTCAAGACACTACTCAAAACCTAAGTTTTTCATTGCCATCCAAATACTTAAAATGCATAATTGATCTTCTAGCAACTTATTAGCATAAATCCTAGCTCATTCTAACCTCATTCAATCTATAAACCATTAATATCCTTTTTGTCCACATACCCTGTTGATATAATGCCCTAAACGAACTAGTGGTCACAAGGATCAAGGCTAAAGCTGCATTATTTCTACCCTGAACACTTATATACAGAAAATCCATGCAACCTACAAACAATCATGTGAAAGAAAAGTAACGTTTAATTACAACCACTAGAAACTTAGTTGATATTTCAACAAATTAGACTGCCAAAGCTCCATTTGATTTATTTGGTTTCCATGGAAAAAGTTTCTTAGAGATATCTGTCTAGGTTGTGTTGAGTTTTTCAATTCCATAGGCCACATTTGATTGCCGACAACAGTAAATAAATAAGAAAAGGTCTTGCATTTTTTTTCTACTTCCACGTGTTCTAACTTCTAAAGGAATTTTAACGTTTTGTAGGAAGTTGTTTACAATACTTTGTGCGGTCAAATTGTGGGTTTGTGGGAACCAAAACGGAGGACACGTGCTTTCAATTTTTCTTTCTTCTTTTCTTTACTCTTTATTGTTTTCTCAGTAACCAAACAATGCCTTAGGAAAAATCTAAGACTCCAAATTTTTTTCATTTCTAAAATTGTTTAAGCAAAAGATAAAGTCTTGGAAACCATTTTGCTAGCTAAATCCATTTAAGTGAGACAAGAACAATTTATCCTTGGGCCTCAGTTTGGTTTGCAACAAATGAAAGACAATTAAGTATATAATTGTCTTCATTTCCTGGAAAATGAAACATCTCAACTGAGCCAAATACTTCTATATGGTTTTCCAGGTCCCAGAAAATGAGAAACCCAATATTCTAAGACATCAATTTCTTTTCTTTCCTTACCTTTACGCCACCACTCAAGCAAAGCACAAAACCACTCTTGGCCATAGAAAAGCCTCGCAATCGCACAGTGTTTGGTTCATGAGAAAACGAAAATCAAAACAAAAGAAAAACCCTGGTGAGTTGACTTTTTTATTTATGTTTCTGGGTTTCCTTGCACTCAAAAATTGAAAATGAAACCCCAAGTTTTTTTTTTTCCCAAATTTTCTCAGCAACCAATTTATTTCTGTTTCTGGGTTTCCCCGCACTAAAAATTTGAAAATGAAACCCCAAGTTTATGTTTTTTTTCCCAAATTTTCTCAGCAACCAAATAGGCCCAAACCCAAAACACCTAGGGCAAAGCATGAAATAAGTAGAATGTAACAAATAAAGATCTGTACTGTTTCTGATCTCAAGGTGGAAACGTCATAAATATAAATATGGGGGCTTTGAAATGAATATTTTGGGGAATTTGGATGGATTTGGAAGGCTTTGTGAGGACTTTACCTTGGACTAGTGGGGCTTTCAGATACGATGAAAAAAAATGCGGTTCAAGATGCCGTCGAGGCCATAATATTCAAAATGGAGACACGCCAACAATGATGCCGAATGAAGTCTTCAACGGAGTCACCACTGGAACAATGGAACTATACACGCCTACACGAGATTCAGTATCTCTTAAAATATCATACCACCGTGAAAACACTCAGATCATGCGAAAGGGAAGCCTTGATGAGAAGATGCGAAAGGAAAGGTTTCAAAGGAAAGGCATTGAAACGACAGTCTTATCCTTTTTTTTCAATTCTTTTATTCTTTATAAATTATAATTTTATAATTTAAATGAGGGTAAATTGGTCTAATAAAAATATTAGACTTCGGATTTTCAAATCTACCCACCCTTTTGGTAATTTTTTTCCTTGGTCTAATTCTCCCCTTTATATATATATATATATATATATATATTCAATTTAAAAAAACGAGGAAAGGAAGGCTGACAACGTAATAACAGCAAACTTCCTTGACCATTGACCATTGAACTGCACTCCGCCCACCTGAACAAGTCAGAAAAGATAAATCCGCTTTGAACCTTGCAGAAGCAGCAGCTGACAATCGAAAGGCTAAGGAAAAGATAAGAAGACAGAGCGGCATTCAGCTTTGAAACTCTCCAATGGAGTCAACACTCTGCACAATGTCCAAAACCCTAGCCTCCACCTCCAATACCTTCTTCTTTACCTCAAGCCTTCACCGCCGTTTCCCCAAAGCCCTCTTCTCCCAATGCCTTCGCTCTCGCCTCACCTCTCCAAACCTTTCCTCCCCTTCTCTCAGGGCCTTGTCTGCATTCCGTTCTCCCCTGCGCTGCATCTCCAGCTCCGCCGCTTCCTTTGCGGCCGGAGGAGGTGGTGGTGGCCCTAATGGAGAATTCGGCGGTGACGGAGGCGGCGGCGATGGCGGCGATACAAATCCGAAGGTTGCTGCGGCTGAGGAGGTTACTGGTTTTTCTCCTGATGTGATAATACTCGACGTTGGAGTGAGTGTTTTTGTCTTGTTTTGCTTCCGTTTTCTTTCAAAATGCTGTGTTTCTTTGGAATGTCGGATCAAAATTGGGAAAATGGTGGTTAGGGAATGACGTGTGGCGGATGTGCAGCGAGTGTGAAGAGGATCCTGGAAAGTCAAGTGAGTATTTTGTTCTCATAAATCTGTGTTTGGTTGCTGGAAAAAAAATACAGGAAAAGGAACTAGGACTTTGAGGTTTAGATTTTTCACCCATTTGGGCCGGATAATAAAACTTTTCTGAAAATTGAGCCTAATTAAAACAGAGGTTAGACCTAGTTGAGTTGGGTCTTTCAATTGTGAAACATTATTCTTTTACTGCTGCCACCAGGCAGGATAGAAAAGTTTCTGATGTCCTTTTTTCTTTGAAGGATCTTTTTAAGCTGAAAAGATGAGGTACTTTGGTTCCATTTTCCCCATAAACAGATCTTTGGTCCTTAATTTATGAATTGGGGAAATTCTATTAAATATTTATAGGAATGATTTTTTAAATTTCATTGCAATATATGGAAGAAGATATGCACTGTTTTTGTTGAATCGGATGTTAGTTATACATGTCATTTGTACTTATTGACAGCCACAAGTGTCTTCAGCCAGTGTCAATCTTACCACAGAAACAGCAATTGTGTGGCCTGTATCTGAAGCCAAGGTTATACCAAACTGGCAACAACAGTTAGGAGAGGAACTTGCAAAGCATTTGACTAACTGTGGTTTTAAATCGAATCCTCGGGGTAAGCAATTTTTGGAGTATCATACTTTTGATTCCCATCCATTATGTTGTTACTCATTATTTGTGTTGTTTGCTTATAATAATAATGATTATTGTTTTATTTGATTGTTACTTGTGTCCTTATGATCTACTGTAATGTTGCGTGTATGGTTGGGAATTTTCAAGCCACTTTATGGTAAATGATAGTGGGAAGGAACATGTTTCTGAACATTTATATTGTAATAATACGGTTATGTATAGGATGACATAAAATTGGACCTAGATGTGATATTAAATGATTGGCAATAATGCAAGTTTGAGACTTTTTTTTTTGATAGTCGAGGAATCTTCCATGGCCAAGCCCTTAGGACTCTCCATGGGGACCAAAACCTCGGGGTGTTGACTGCCCCGCAACAACCAACATTGGGTAAATTTAGGGTATCATTAGTGGTAGGATTCGAACCTAGGACCATGTGCCACTTACTAGGACCACACTTTCCAGTGTTCGCTCTGACCAACTGGGCTACCTTGGTGGGTGCAAGTTTGAGACATTTTAGAAATGCTTGTATGGCGATAATTAGGATTCTACCATCAATACTATTTTATAGAGAGATATTCCGTTGTATTGGGAATTCTAATAATGGAAGGTTTTGTTCTAGTGTTTGACTAGTATCATAATTCAGGGTATAAGGTTTCTTCTATGAATGGTTGAGGTTGAGCTATGAGAATCCATGCATGTCATGCTCACTTGGTATCTCATTATCGCTTAGTTCCAAGTGTTAATTAGTAGGTCAGAGTGCAGAAATCATCTAGTGGTGGCTTCTTGACCACTACATTCTTCTTATTGACTTGAAAACATTTTTGAAATAAATACCCTGTATATTGAATCTTAAATTGCTGGTTAAGGTCTTGATCTGACTTTATTTTTTAGTCTCAACTTTTACTGTCTATTGGATTTATTTAAAGATTTGTAACCAAGGTGTTGAACTTAAGCTTCTTTTGGAGTTTGGGCTGAATTTTGGCTTCCCAAAGTATAAGTGTAATTAATACCTGGAAGTTTAAAACATTTAGGTAGCCAAGCTTCAGCAAGATGGACAGATTAATTGATAGGAAACTTGTGCTAATTTGTTAAATACCATGATTATCATCTTTGTCTAATCAGATAAAAAGGATTGATCTGGATGCATTAGTTTTCCAATGAGATGAAAAAGGTTATGTATCTCTAACTAGTAGTCTTGAGCACCTCTAATTTAAATGAGAGTAGACATACCATTTTTTTTTTTTTTGATAAATAAGTAAAATTAGGAGAGTAGACATACCATATATTCAGGCTTTCATATGATTTATGTGAAGCTTGGTGGGTAAGTGGCAGGTCAGGAAGCTATTGAAGGAGAGATTTCACCATAGAAATGCAAAAAAAGATTTCTTATTAGGAGCAACCATGCTTCTTTGTGGTATGTCCCTGCTTCATTAAGTTTTTTAATTCACAGTGAATTTTTTATATGAATATCATCTTAATAATCTGATATCCTCTATTTTAGATGTGAAAGAATAGGTCTAAGGGTCCTCTTTAATTTAATAGTTTCTCCCTATAGGTGAGTCTCGGCGGCAAGTGGTGGATTGGTTGGAGAGAGGCATCTCTGTCACCGGGAAGCCCATTCGTTTGGATATTTTGCTGTTGCACAAACTGAGATGCTTATCAATTTGTTCATAATTATCGACTGAGGACATCTATTATTCAAAAATTTGAATGTATCAGTTGTCTTTTGTAGTGGCAGTTGACAGTTGTACTAAGTTGAAATCTATATGCATGATGCTGGTGTTGAATTTTTCTTTTCTCCCCTTATTCCTGAAGGAATATTTGAACGTTCTATTCTTCCTACATCTCTGTATTCTGCACATGTATTCAACATATTCTAGTAAAGGCTTTGTGCTATGCTTCTAATAAGATGTATAACTGGGAACCTATTTGAGCTTTTAGTTTACCTCTTTTTCTTCATTTTGCCCCCTCCTCTTTTGGTTTACTTTGTTCAATTATCTCCTGTTCGTATGTTCTTGAGTTCTTTGGTCCTGTGGTATACTGTGCAGAACGCCCTTCATTTGCCCTTCATTTTTCTTGTCCTTTTTTTATTTTATTTTATTTTATTTATTTATAAATATAGTACTGAAATCAGAGAGAATAATTCTTTTCTTATTTCTTCTAAGATCTTGATACAAGGCTATATATTGAGTGACACTTTTGAGTTTTGACTCTAGAATCTAAACAAGGAAACAAATTAATATAAGCAAAATTTTAGGATCTACATAATAATGTACAATTATGAAATACTTAACTATGGAAACTATATTACATGGTCAACAACCTAATAACAATTCTTCCAACTCTCCTCTTCAAGCTGGTGCAAAAATGTTTTGCATTTCAGCTTGCCATCATTTGTTGAAATGCTAAACTTGGGAGTCCTTTAGTGAGATCATTGGCCAGCTGATTAGTAGTACACGTATATGGTGTGCACACTTAACCACTATCCAACTTTTCCTTTATAAAATGTCTATCAACCTCCACATGCTTGGTTCGATCGTGATGGATTGGGTTGTAAGCTATGTTGATGACAACTTTATTATTGCAATACAATATCATAAGTTCTTGAAATTTGATCTTGAGATCCTTAAGTATGATTTTCATCTAAAGAAGTTCACAAATACCTTGTGGCATAACTCTAAATTCTGCTTTCACACTTGAATGAACTACTATTGATTGTTTTTCACTTCTCCAAGTGATAAGATTACTTCCTAAGAAAGTTCAATATCTGGTAGTTGATTGTCTATTCATAATAGATTTGACCCAATCTACTTCTATGTAGGCTTCCAACTTCCTCTTTACACTTCTTAAACCAGAGACCCTCGCTAAGAGTTGCCTTCAGATATCTTAAAATTGGTACACAACTTCTAAGTGGGGTTTAAGTGGAGTATGAATAAATTGACTTATCACACTCACAGAATATGCAATGTTTGGTCTCGTGTCCAACAAGTAAATTAGCTTTCCAACCATCAGTTGGTAGTTACCTTGGTCAATCAGTTAACCTTCAAATTTCTCTTTTAGTTTGTGATTCTATTTAGTATGTGACTTGGTTGGTTTACACCCATGCATACCTCTCTTTAAGTAAAATCTTGTATGTACTTCTGTTGAGAAATCAATAATCCTTACTATAATCTACCCACCTCAATGCGAAGGAAGGATTGATGCTTGCCCAAGTCCTTGATTCCAAATTTTTTAGCTAAGCATGATTTCAGTCCTATAATTTCTTCTTGGTCATTTCCAGTGATAACAATATCATCAACATACACAATCAATGTTTGTAATTTTCCCTAGATTAGAGTGTGATAAATAATGTGTGATTACCTTGGCTTTGATGATAATCTCTCTGCACCATAGCTTTCATAAGTTTTCCAAACCATGTTTGAGGCGATTGCTTAAGACCATATAGTGAATTTTTTTGAGTTTACATACCTTATTTTTCCATGACTTGGAAGGATATCTTGGAAGGATATCCATGTATACTTCCACCTCTTGATCTGTATGGAGGAAAGGAATTTTTACACTAAATTGTTGTAGGGGCAAGTCAAAATTTGTTGCCAATGAAACTAGAATTCTAATAGTGTTCATCTTGGCTATTGGAGCAAAGGTTTCTTGGGAATCAATGCCATATGTTTGTGTATACCCTTTAGCAACCAATCTTGCTTTGTAGCTCTCCAAGGTGCCATTGGCTTTGTATTGAATGTTGAAGATACGTTTACACCCTATAGTTTTCTTCCCTGTTCGTATCTCCACTATCTCGCAAAGTTCAATTTTTTTCCAAGGCTCTCATTTCCTCATCCATGGCTTTAACATGATAGCTTCTTGGATGGTAGAAGGAACTTCATGAGAGGATATTTGAGTGAGAAAGGCCTTAAACTGAGGTCAAAGATGCTGGAAAAAAAAAAAAAAAAAAGACAATTGAGAGATAAGGTGATGGGTGCATGACCTAATTCCTTTCCTGATGACCATAGGCAAATTCAAATCATTATTAGTGTCAAAAGCTTGAGTTTCATTTTCATTACCTGTCACAAGGTCAAAGATTGGAACATGTGAGGTGATTGTAGACTTCTTCCTTTTGGAATACACATTGGAGACAGGAGTTTTAGGTCTCTCATTCTTGATCTTCGGAAACTTTGCAGTACTTGAAATCTTAGTTGGTTCAATGGACTCAATAGATGGATTTTGGCTATGGGAATCATGACTGAAAGACTCAATGGGACCATAATTTATGCTTGTACCAAAAGTGGAACCGAGTGTGCTATGAATGGAACCAGGACCAAGGTTAGTACTAACACTAACACCAGAATGTGTACTTGTACTAGTACCAGTACTAGATTGTGTACTTGCACTAGACTTGGAATTATGACCAGTATTTCTACCTAAATTAGAAGTAGGACTCTACTTAGGGCTATGTACTAGACTTGGTATGGGTAAAGGTTGATTAGACTCCCAGCATCTATTTTCTCCTAGTTTGCTCTCCCTTCTAAGGATAGGTGTTCCCAAAGTATGCTTGAATTTCCACAAAGGTAACATTCATAGTGACATATTTTCTTTCTATTTTTTTGGAGGATAATAATATTTGTATCCTTTTTGCGTGGATGAATAGCCTAGAGACAAGCACTTAATAGCTCTAGGATCAAATTTCCCCCACTAGTGATTATGAATGTGCACATTACAAACACACCCAAATATTTTTGAAGATAGAGTGACCCAAACCCTTGGAAATTAGGAAACAAAGTTGAGAGTTTACTCATGGGAGATAGGCATTCAAGAACACGAGATGACATTCGGTTTATCAAATATGCAGTTGCAAGAATAGCTTTCCTTGAATAAATTTTAGGACTTTCATTTGGAAAAGAAGTGGCCTAGCAACGTCAAGAAGATGTTGGTTTTTCCTATCCACTACCCCATTTTGAGATGAATGATAAAAAATGGCCTCCTTTTAAAGATAGGTGATGAGGTCTTGATTAAAGTATTCTTTGCCATCATTGGATCTTAGTGTATGTATTTTTGCCCCAAATTGAGTGCTTATGAATTTATGGAAGGTAGGGAAAATTGTTGAAACCTCAAATTTAGATTTCACCAGGTATAATACCCAAGTAGTTTGAGTACAACAATCATATATTAAGGTGACAAACTGTCTAGAACTAGAAGTGTTATTAACACAAGGATGCCAAACATCGGAATCTATTGAACTAAATTGAGATAAAAGTTTTGGAGTTTTCAAAGGAAAAGATACAAGATGATGTTTGGCAAACTCACAAATTTTACAATCGAAATTTTCTACATTATTGTTTTCAAACAAGGAAGCGACTTTTTCTGCATAGAAATTAGAGCATGTCCTAAACATCTATGCCATAGCCAAACGTGATCTTTCCTCTTTTGATAGGTAGTATAAACGAAGCCTTGAGACCTTAGATTCGTATTCACCAGATTTGCTTCTAAGTAGTAGAGCCCATCTTTTAACTCAACATGCCTGATCATCTTCCCTGTAACAAAGTCCTGAAAAATGCAACCAGTGGAAATGAATAGAACAAAATAATTTAGGTCTTTAGTGAATTTTCCTATGGACAACAAATTGTAAGATAGATTTGGAATATGAAGGACAAGTTTTAGAGATAAAATTGATGATATTTGGACATTTCCTTTCCAACTATAGGAGAGAAGGATCCATCGACCACTTTGATTTTTTGTTTTCCTAAACAAGGAGAATATGTAGAGAAAATTTTTGAGGAGCTAGTCATGTCTGAAGTAACTGAATCAATGATCCATGTAGTAAGAAAGTCATTTTCGGAGGTAACTAAGGTATAGCTATTACCTGATTGAGCCATGGAACAAGAACTCAAAATTGGAATTGAGTTCAAGGCTTGGTTCTCAAACTAGTTTAACAACCTTCTTAGCTTCTCAATGTTGCTTTGGCTGAACATTGTAGCCTCTTGAGAATACTCTATAGCAGTTGTTTGGTGGGCTTCTCCAGATTTTGCTGTGTGGTATTCTCCTTTGTTGCTAACTCCATTCAAGTTTTGAGGTTTCCCATGCAATTTCCAGTACATCTCTCTAGTATGTCTTGGTTTTTGACAATAATTACTCCATAATTTATCCTTGTCCACCATCCTCTTGCTTTCTCCCTTATATTTTTTAGCGATAGAAGGGGTGGTTTAGAGACTCTTAGAGCTGAATTTTCAGATATAGGATTTCTAGAATTTCCAACCATTATTTCCTTACAACTCTCTTCCCCTCGAACATGAGCAAATGCTTCATCCATAGATGAAAACAGTTCTCTGCCTAATACTTGACCACTGGCCTGATCAATCTCTTGACTAAGACCTACCAAAAATTGGGGTACTCTCTCTCTCCCTTTTCATTATTTCTTTCAATTTCTTTGTATCAGTGGTTGATTCCATGTACAGGTTCTGGCATAAATCTAGTTCCAGCAACAAGCCTTTGAGAGTATTGTAGTCTTTGTAACACCTGAGGACCCTTGCTTGGTGTTAATTATCTGCTGTTTCAACTCAAATATTTGAGAAGAAACACATGCCTTGGAGTAGGTTTTTGACACTGCTTCCCAAATGTCTTTAGTAGTAGGTAGGAGCAATAGGTCTTATTGATTTCTGGTTGCATAGAGTAGGGCAACCATGACAGCACCATGGAATTCTCTGCATGCCAAACTTCATATTTCAAGTCATCCTCTGCTAGTGGTTTTGCAGTCCCCGTCACATACTTTGTTTCTCTTGCTCTTCAATGATATCTTTGCTGATTGTAACCACTCCATGAAGTTTCTCCCATTCAACTTGGGAGTGGTGATTTGAAGGGTTGAGTTTTCATTGAGGATGAAAGCTTTTGGTTGGAGGATGACATATTGATTAACGTAATAGACTTAGATGTTTTAGACATGAGTGATAATGGTAGATCAAATAACATTGTGAAATAGGTTAGGAAAACCTTCCCAAACAGTGCTGAAAGTGAAAGCGATAAAGGCTGCTAAGGTGAGATGTGATGGCAATGAAGGCCACCAAAAGAAAAATTTTAAATAGAACTCCTAGAAACCATAGATGGGCTTTGATACCATGTTGAAGTTAGAGGAAACAAGAGAGAAACTAAGGGTCTGTTTGATAACTGTTTTTGATAATAGTTATCTGTTCTCCAAAACAAAAATACAAGAAAACACGTTTGGCAATCAAAAACTGTTTTTTGTTTTCTGTTCTTAAGAACAGTAAACAATGTTTTAAGAGAAATTTTTTTAATTGTTTTTTCTTGTTTTTTAATAATTGTTTTAAAAAATAATTATACAAGCATGTAGAATGATTAAAAATAAAACATTAGATGTAAAAATTATTTTTAAAACATATTTTAAAACATTAAAAACATTTTAGGTTTTCAAATAGATTTTTGTTCTACAAAACATCAGAGAACAATTTTCAAAAATTGTTTTAAAAAACAGTTACCAAATAGGTCTTGATTCTTTTCTCATTTCTTCTAAGGTCTTGTTACAAGGCTAAATATTAAACAAGCTTTTGACTCTAGAATCTATACAAGGAAACAAATTAATCCCAACAAAATTGTAGGTTCTACACTATATTGTCCTAATATAGTAGGACCATATTAGGACATGCCCAACTGAGTCATTAAATATGCTAATAAATGTAAATTACACAAGTGCGTGTAGCACTGCAATTACATTGACATCCAATATTTTACCATATTCAGTTTGGGAAACATTTGTTTTGTTTTACTTTTGTTTAACATTTGAAATCTGTTTTACATTATGAATGTGACTTCGGTCTGTTGTTATTGTGAAGCTCATCAAATCATGGTCTTGTAGAATTTGAAGATCTAACTCTGTGCTTAAATTTGAAGGCATAAATTGCTGGAATTTTGACTGATAGATTTTCTGATAGATTTTCTAATATATGTCCTAACATACTCTTCTCCATGGAGAATGAAATTTGTAAATAGTAATTAGCAATAGCTGCATGTTCTCCAATTAGTGTAATGTTTGTTAACAGTTTGTCAAATGTTGCAAAATTTGGTTTGTGTAAATTCTCCTGTTCTGTTTTTGAATTTCTGGTGCTTCTTTTGATTATAAGATGACTGATTTTTTTTTTTTTTAAAATTTTTTAATTTTTCGGTCATGGGAGAATATCTGATACACCAGGCAAATTTTGGTTTTGGTCCTGTGTTGGAGGGTGAAAGATAAGGGCAATATTTTTTTTTACTACTTTCTTTGTGACATATTTATAAGTAGGGACACTTGGCTTTATTATGTAATATATAAATTCGAAATAAAAAGAAAGCTCCATGTGTTTGGGTTTTTTATTTTTGCATGATGTTTAATCCAACTATAAAGTGGTTTCCATCTTCATGGTGATAAAAATAGTTTTCTTTATCTGAAGATGCAGGCAGTATTTTTAAAGTTTGGATCTAGAACTCTATTTATAATTTGGATAGTCTAGTTGAAGATATGCCCTGGATTGCTGTTTCATTTTCTGAGTATTTTTTGCTCTTGTTTCTTTCTTTTTGGGTTAAGGATGCCTCAGATTCTATCCTCTTTCTGTTTCTCTGGAGTCTCTCATTCAATATTATTTTTGGTGTTCAATACCTATTTAGATCAAAGATTGTATACCATGCCTTTGTTAGGAATAAGTTAAATCTCATGATAAGGAGAAGTAGGGACAAGGATTTTCTTGTGAACTTTCCTTTGTCTGATGCAACAGGGTTTTGTACTTTCCAAAACTACCATAAATATTCATACTTAAGGGCTGTATGAAGTTTATCTGTATGAAAGATTAAAACCTTCCTACCTAATATTTTATTAAACTTCTTTAAACTTCCTCTAGTTGCTCCCACTTTTGGATTGATTGAATTCTTAAAAAAGCCAAAAGCTTAAAATTTTGCTTGCACATAAGGTAACCTGTCTTTCATCTGCATTCCAAGTGGATTTAACTTGGTTATACATTAACAACCTTATCAAGGGATGTATATAAAAGCTTGAGAGATTGTTAATGTGCAGATTCTGTGAGAGACAATTTCTTCAAAGTGTTTGAGAGAAAGATGGATGAAAAGCGCAACAAGTTAAAAGAAAGTGGTAAGCTTCTTTTTATTTCCTTTATTTGGCAAAAGGGCACATTTTTGTTTTACTCATTTAACTCTCTCTAGAGCTTTATGGATAGCTCTTATGAAACTTATCATGATCTGATATCAATACATCTTCAGCAACCTGTGAGGCTAATTGCTTGAAATTTTATAGGTCGTGAGCTTGCCGTCTCCTGGGCTTTATGTGCCGTATGCCTCTTTGGTCATCTTTCTCATTTCCTTGGGACCAAGGCTTCATGGATCCATGCATTTCATTCCACAGGATTCCATCTGTCCTTGTCTTTATTTACATTGCTTGGCCCTGGACGTGGACTTATTCTCGATGGTCTGAAAAGCTTTCTTAAGGGGGCTCCAAACATGAACACATTAGTTGGTCTTGGCGCTGTATCATCATTTTCCGTCAGTTCATTAGCTGCCTTGATACCTGAATTGGTAATTAATAATCCATGTCTCTGATAGTTGTAATTCCATATATTTGGCGTGATTGCATATCGATTGATGAGTATCTAGTATATAATGTGACAAGTGACTTGGTAGTTTTCCCTATTGTTATGTATCTTCTGGGTAAATTTTATTGTTTTTGAAACCACAGTCCATCTTACATTCTTTGTTCTGGATGCATCATTATTTTCTGAAGAAATAGTATTGGAGAATCTTTGAAAGGCTAAATGTTTCAGAATTAAAGTTGAAAGAGACATTCCTGAATCTTGGACAATGTTTGGTAGCTGGAGTGTGAACTGTTTTCTGCTGTTGAAAACCAAAAAGTGATGACACAAAACACCCATTTGATAGCATTTTTTGGAAAATCATCGTTCAAAACATTTCTTGAAAATGACCTATTTTGATGTTTTCTAAAAATGCAAGAACTTTTTAAAGTTGAAAATGTTCCAAGAAAGAATTAGTTTTTATAAAATGAAAGCTTTTTCCAAAGAATCATTTTATTTCTACCACTAAACTGGTTCTTCATTTTCTTGGTGTCAAGACTTCCTCGGGAAGGGAAGTTTGTCAATTATAGATTTCATTGATAGGCTGGGGTGGCCTAAGCCTCTCCTTGATGGCCATTTGCTCCCATCCTTTACTTTGTTTGGGTGGTCCATGTGCACATCCTATGTATTTGGATTGGGCCCCATTGAGGCATTTCTAATGGATCATTATTTTGCTCTCTTATCAAAAGTGAAAAATTCTGGTGCATGTAATTTCATGCCGTATATTTTGTAAGTTCATTTGGCCATGTGCAACAATGAACTAAAATTGTGTGGGCATGTGTAACAAAGAACAAAAAAATGCACGGAAGAGTGTTGATTGAAATGATAAGATCATATCAAGAGCAAAAAGGATGTGGGCAGAGATGGTGATATATGACTTGATTGTCAAGGATATGACTGTGCATATGACTATAGATAGAGCTCAGTGTTGAAAAATAATTCATTTAGCTGATCCCTAGTAGGTTTAAGGCCTTGTTGAGTTGATTTTGATTATCATTGATTCAATGAGATGGTATTTCAGTGATCTATGTTTAACTTGTCCCAATGACAACAAAATTTTCATTGTAACATAGGTCTTATATGATCATGTTATCATCATGGACCTACTTATCAAAAAAAAAAAAAAAATGTTACCATCATGGACCTAGAATGAAGGGTTATACTAAATCATGTACTAAATTCCCCTTTTTCATCTTGCTATTGGAATTGGATTTGTTGAGGCAGTGTTAGAGAACTTGAATTTTTGTATTTCATGTCCTTGAATAAAGAATGCATTCTTCATTTCATTCTTTAGGATATAGGGTAGTAGTTGCCTTGAAATGGAAAGTAAGCTTGTGGAAGACAAAGTTGATTGATGCTGTTGTCTGTTGAATGAATATGTTGTTCGTGCAGGGCTGGAAGGCATTTTTTGAAGAACCAATCATGTTAATAGCATTTGTCTTGCTAGGAAGGAATCTGGAACAGAGAGCTAAAATTAAAGCTACCAGTGATATGACAGGCCTTCTGAGTATTTTACCAGCAAAAGCTCGTCTTTTGATTAATGGAGATTCAGAAGAATTTAGTTCTACTGTTGAAGTTCCTTGCAACAATCTTTCTGTTGGTGATCAAATTGTTGTGCTACCTGGTGTAAGTAAGATGGATACTCTTTATGTATTTATTTTTTTTCCTTTTCCATCTTATTGTGTGTACTTTCCTCTTCTTTTGATCTTTTGTTCCTTGTGTTTTCTTGCATTGAAAGGCTCTAAGAAGAGTTATTGTGTTATATTTTTTCGTGGTTGTTGACCTTCATTTCTGTCTGCTTTTATGCACAGTTTTGTTGTTCCTTTACAACTAATGCAGAAACTAGGTTACTAATGGTTTTTAACTTTATCCAGTTCAGGATACTATATTTCTAATTTGTCTTCATGATTCTTTTCCTGTGACCTACAATTTGAATCCTTTGAACATGTTTTCTCTGTTCAGGACCGTATTCCAGCAGATGGAATTGTCAGGGCTGGTAGAAGCACAGTTGATGAGTCAAGTTTCACAGGGGAGCCTTTGCCTGTGACAAAACTACCTGGGGTACTAATCTATTACATATAACTACTGTTTTCTGCAAAACACCCCTAGTTGGATGCTAAAGAAAAATTAGAAAAAAAAGAAAAGAAAAGAAAAAAGTTTATATTTGAATTCAGATGGCACCTAATAGCTGGGTGCATGCTAACATGCTTACTCTTCTTGGAAGTTGGCTTCTTTCTTTTGTTTTGTGTTTTTGTCATTTTATTTATTTATTGTTTCATAAGTAGGGGCACTTAGTTTAGTGTAAAAAATTGGTCTCTTTTTTGCACAGTCATATTATCATGGGTTTTTTTTTTCCTCTCTCTGCAAGGCTGAAGTTTCAGCAGGGAGCATAAACCTAAATGGAACTCTTAGAGTTGAAGTGCGGAGGCCAGGTGGTGAAACTGCTATGGGAGACATTGTCCGCCTGGTGGAAGCAGCACAGAGTAGGGAAGCTCCTGTACAGCGGTTGGCTGACAAGGTCGTTTTTCCTGTCTCACTTTACCTGTGAAGAATACATGTTGTTACTCTAATGGGGTTAGATTAAAGATATTTTCATTTTCACATCTTGGTTTAATGAGGCATATACTTTACCTAAGTGTAATTATATTTTTATTTACATTTGTTATATAGCTACAAAAGCTGTCATTTTAACAATTTTTTTACTTATTTAAATTAAGTGATGCATGCATGTTTTTTCCCCTTTTCTTGTTCTATTCTAATATTAGGTCTGAAAGGTCTGGTGGTCTTTGTGAAATGGGGGAAATAGATCTTTCTATAGAATTTGGGTATTTAAATTTAGAGGTGAAACAAATTCTGTTTCACTTGAATTGTATTGAATTGGAATACAATCTGGACATTCTATATATGCACAATTACCCTAGACACCAAAATAGGAAAGCTGCACCTTCCACCTATGATCCTAGAATCTCTCCCATAAATCAGAATCTGATTCACCTTCCATCTGTCATTCTACAATCTCTCCCATAAATCAGGGATCCGATTCTTCTAAGAAAAAAAGTGGAAAGAAAAAAATACAAAATCAGTTCATTGGCTAAGATCACAATTAGATTCCTAAGAATCTGCTAACACTCCCCCACAATTTGGAGAATAGATGTTATCCATCCTCAGCTTGCATGTAATCATTTGAAATTGATGACTAGCCAATCCTTGGGTCAACACATCTGAGAGCTGCCCTTTTTGTTGAATCATAGGGTATGCAGATCATACCACTATCAGGTTTTTCCTTGGTGAAGTGTTGATCTACTTCTATTTCCTTTGCTTGGTCATGCTGTAACGGATTGTAAACAATATTGATTGTTGATTTGTTGTCCTAGTATAACTTCATTTTCCCTTCCCACTTAATTCTTAGATCATCAAGGATAATCTTAATCCATAATAGCTCACAAATCCCATGTGCCATAGCTCTAAACTTTGCTTTTGCACTTGATTGGGCCACCATGGATTGCGTCTTACTTCTCCATGTCACTAAGTTGTCACCTAAGAGTGTACAAAACTGGAGGTATATATCTTTGCTTACCTATAAAAATAAAAATAAAAATAGTAACCTTTAATAACAAAAATTGACCCTTTGACTTCTAATTTAATAACAACTTTTCCCATCCAAACCTTTGATATTTTCAATCTTGCCATAAATTGCATATTAATGACTGCATCACTTGGGTGTAGATGTTATGGGTTCAAAAAGTTCAAGCAAAATTACTAGAGAGAAACTTATCTTCATCTAAGCTTTCCCCTTGAAGATAAGCATTAGGAAAAAATGATTGATTTTAAGCAAAATTGAGATAAATGGTCTTGAAGAATATTCAAGAACCCTTTTTGATTTGGAGAGTATCCCACAAATACCCATTTTAGAGCTTGATGATGGAGTTCGATGTGATTTGGAGGATAAATATGAACAAATGACATGCAACCAAAGACTTTAGGAGGAAGTCTACTAGAGTTAATGAGATGTGGGAAAAAAATTGGAGAGTGTCCAATGGAGTTTTATTTTCAAGTACTTTTGAGGGTAATTGGGTAATCAAATGAGTTGTAGTTAGGATAACTTTTCCCTAATATGATATAGGCATATTTTTTTTTTTTAAAAAGTAGGGCTTTGGTGATTTCTAACTGTAGAAGAATGTAATTAAGAAAGATTATAACTATATGTTTGTGTAATCAAGGATAGGATTATGACAATCCTATAATCAAATTGTTTAGATATAATTAGGTTAGGAAAGTTTCTTTTTTCTGTGCTAGGAATGCTTGTATAAATAGGTGGGTTTGTACATATTGATGTTAAGGAAGAACTTTATATATTTTATTTCTTCCAATCCTTCATCTTCTACATGGTATTAGAGCCCTAGGCTCGTACATCTAGGAAGAGAAGATTTTTTCAGCCTTCATTGTTGAGTTGGAGATCATAGTCGACCTTAAGAATTTGCCTTTTGTTTTCATCATGCATTGTTGCAGTCAAAGCTTAAAAAAAAAGAAAAAAAACAAAAAAACCAATTGTAAACTCATTGTGAAAGCAGTCGAAGACCTCCGCAAAACCGTTGTTGTCACCCCCTTGTCTCAGCCTTGTCATCACCTTTGGATCTTCCTCGCTGTTAGCCTTCTCTTTACCTAGAGCTTCCACCCTCGCACCATCATAAACTCATCATGAAACAAAAATTGCACCTTCGCCATTGTTGTTGTCTCTGCCAGCGATGATGATCCTTGCGTGTGATGTCTTCGCCTCACACTGAATCTCTTTCTTGCCTTTACTGAATCTCTTTCCATGATCACAAAAATGTTATGTTTGGTAAAACTTAAACTTCAGTCTTAATTTTCAATACCTTTTTAAAGGAAAAATATAAGAATGGAGAAGATTAGATGCTAAGCTAGCCACAACCAAGATTAGAAACCAAACTAGCTAGCTTTCCTTTTCAATCATTGGAATTTGCTTGTTATTACCTAGAAAAGAACCTCGTTTAGAATTTTCAAATATGCTTTATAGAACCAAGATGGTTCATTTAAAAAGTTGGTTGTCTTGAGGTCATTAACTTGTGGTTATTAGAGATTGTTGATTTAGTAATTGGCTAATTACTACCATTAAAAAAAAAAAAATGAAATTCTGTCACACGCTGATTCTTCCATTTCATCCAAGGTACTTGTGTTTGATACCACATGGTGAAGAGACATGGGTGTGGGATCTATATTAGATATGGCTCTCTTAGTTCAGACAGGAAATTGGTTATTCAATTGATTTTTCACTTATTAAAGGACATAGTTTGCACTCTAAAGTTAAATGATAGTGAAAAATGTTTATCCAAAAAAGGAAGCTAAGAAGGATAAAGGTTTTTGGAAACATTAAAAAGGGAGTTTCACTTTGTATTGGAAGTAGCAAGGGACAAAGAAAGAAAAATTAATGGTTTGTATGGAGAACTTAGGGTGGGGAAAAGTAGAATTGGAAAGAAAAAATGGATTTGCATGGTGAATTGAGGTGAGGAAAAGTGAGATGTGAAAACAAGTAGAGAGAATTTTGAATATTTTGATATTTAGGATTAAATCGTGGATTTTTTTTTTGTTCTTTTGGACAAAAAACATATCAGATCTTTTCTAATAATTAAAAAGATAAAAAGGCATGAGACATCCTTCCACAATATACAAATTTGGTCAAAATAAGATTTAAAAAACTCCTTAAAAAGGAGTCATGCAAGCAGAATAGACAAAAAAGCTTATGAAGATTCTATAGTGAAACATCATAAACTCCAAATTACAACTCAAGGAGGGAAAAAGTGTCCAAAAAGGGAAAGAAAAAAAGACGCCAAGTGGTCTGCCCATTTTTGGTAGAAAGGTTTTTTGCTTGATTGGCTAAGCGAGAAACTCAACAAAGGGAGCATCCTAACTTTCTAATAATATCAAATATTTGGTAAAGCCACTCGTCAAACATTCATGAGTCTCTTTCCTTCTTAGCCACTCATGAAATGACAACAACAAAATCATCTTTCATTACAAGATTTGAAAAGACAAAAGCTTTACTGATGCCCTCCAATAGAGTTAGAATCTCAAGCTTAATAGCAAAACTCTTACTTGCAGTTTTAGAATAGGCCTTCATCATTTTTGTTTTTGTTTTGTTTTTTTTTTTTCGGATTAGAAACCAAAGATGTATTAATTAAAGATAATAAAACATAAGAAGGATGATAAATCCTCATGAAATACAAGCATGATCAACACACCCATGAAAACCTCCGTTTTACAAGGAGATTTGTACAAAAAAGAATAAATAGACTATAAAAAAATACAACTCGAAAGCATAACTTAACTCCCCACCAAGTAGGCCCAACCCTAAGGAGTACATACCGAGAGCCAACTAAACTGAATAACACTCAAAGGGAAAGGTTTGAAAACATCAGTGCAATAGGCCCAAAAAGAAGCAAAGAAATGAATCAAGTCTTACATCATCTTAGGCGTCTTGCAAGTATCCTAAAAAATCCTAGCATTCCTCTCTCTCCATACAATCACTCCATCAATTCTAAGTTCTCCTAGGGTGTCCAAAAAACATTTATCAAAGTTCAATTTGGCGAAACCTTTAGATGGCAATAACCATAACTGAGAGGTCTTCTTAGCCAACCTCTTGGATTTGCATATAAGGTATCGATTTAATAATATAAGGCTCAAGGGAATACCTGTGAAAGCTTCACTAACGGAGGCTTAAAGGGAGGAAGAAGAGTAAAACAAGTCTCAAATTGCATTTGTTCTCTTAAGCATCCTAAAAAAGCCTTATAAGAAAAAAAAACCTTAAAAAATCCTTGTATTTCTTTCTTACCGTATCATCCAATTTAAATTGAGGCTACCAATTTTTTGTAGAACCTTGCCTCTAGAATGACCAATGAAGCCTTTGAAAGAAATTCTCGTCATTTGAGCCTTCTTATAGGATGAGAACTAGTTAATCCTAACAAGGCTAAACAATCTATGCCACAACACAAAGTGGTTGAATGAGAAAGGAAAAGATGATCAGTTAATTTTGCACTCTTCTTTTACATGACACACCACATAAGATTAAGAGCTTTGAAAGGCATCTACTTCTAGAGCATATCTTTGGTATTAACCCTGTTAGTAGCCATAAGTCACGCAAAAGCCTTTACTTTAAGAGGGACTTTAGATCTCGAAATAAAATTAGTCATAGCAAAAACGATAGAGGTAGAGAAAAAGACCTTTAAAGAATGAATTAACTAAGAACAAGCTAGAAGAGGTAAGGACCAAATTCCTTACTTTCTTGATCCATAAGGTTTTGCCAAATTAAATTCCAAGAAGTAAAAGGAGAGGAGAGATGGAGGCGATTTGGTTATGAAAAAATTATAGTTTATTCAACTACTTCTCTTCTTTATTTTGTTCCGTCTATTAAATAAATAAATAACTAACTTGTGAACAATCAAGAAATACTATTTCTTGTATTAATGGAGGAATTTACAATGAATATATAAAGGGTTTATCGGGAAAATAATAAAGAAAAATAATCATATTATACATTGAATGTAGACGCTATTAGTCAATTATACAAACAAGGAAGGAATCCCTAATTTATAACCTTAATTTTATTATTGATTTACAGTCTTAATTTACAACTTGTATAAACGGTAAATTTCAACAAATCACAATCAGTCAAGCTGTCAATCAATCATAATTACTGAAGCTATTGATTTTCAAAATCAGCCAACGAATTAAAACAAAAAGCTATAATAAATGATAAATAAATGTGTAACTATAATTATATTATTTATTTCATATTGACTCGATTTAAGGATTTGAAGTTTTTAATTAATTTAATGAGGATAACTGAAATATATGTATCTAAAAAGTGAAATTGCCCTATTATTCCCATCTAGAATCCTCAATATAATAGTTTGCTTCCATCTATGTAGATATTGTCTACTCTAGGTCTACGGAGTTCTCATGGTTTTAAAATACGTGTACATGGTTAAGAGCCCATAAATATATAGTGCCAAGAGCTTTATTTATTTATTTTTTTTCCTATTCGATGTGGGATATCACAATTACACCCCCACCCATGCAAACATAACATTTCCTTGGACCCAAAGCGGACAATATCTACATGGCTGAGAGCCGGTCATTACAAATGGTATCAATGCCTATCCTCAACCTTAATATGGGAGTTTGTTTTAGCCTCATAAGGGATGTCTGTTTGTTTGACCTTGTAGGGGAAAAAGTTCGTGATGATACACTTGCACCCTATCCTTGCCCCCGACATGGATATCTAACACTTGATGCTCACACCTAACACCAGACACTTGACAATCACTCCCTAAGCTGCATATGGGACCTTCCCATGGCATATGAGGATGCATATTTAGTGTATGGTGGTATAGAGTGTATGCGTTAAAATCTTAATTCTAGATGTTTTGTTTTCATACATTTAAAACCTTGTGCCATATGCTATGGTGTCTTAACTATACTACAATTTTTTTTTTTGATAGGAAACGACAAAGAAATATATTAATAGAAAAAAGAAGTACAAGAGAAGGATGAGAAATTCTCCCACCAAAGAAAACTAAACTACAAGAATACGAAAACAAAGAAATACAATGTAATATCGAACAAACACTCTAGATTAAATCAACCTAAAGGAATTATACGTCGCTAGCCAATCAAGTTGTAACACAATAAGAGGAGTCCCCTTAAAGACCTTGGAACAAAAAGCCTAAAGAGAAGCAAGGAAATGAATGGAATCCCAAAGATTCTCTGAATTCCTTGCTTTATCCTCAAAGATCCTCGTGTTTCTTTCCTGCCACACAACCTAAATTATAGCTATGCACGCAGCTTGCCACAAAACCGTCTCGCCCATAGATAAACCAAAACCATTGTAATTGATGGACAACATGTCGGAAATGCTCATTGGGGGAACCCAATCCGTCTTGGCTAACTAAAATAATCTGTGCCATAACTCCATCGTCAAAGAACAATGTAGGAAAATATGATTTGCTAATTCTCCATGCCTTATGCACAACTTACAAATATCTGGACTAAGAGCTTTGTAGGGTCTTCTCAATTGTAGCAAGTCATTAGTATTTACCTTCTTGTGTGCCACTAAGACAAAGGACTTGACTTTGAAAGGGATTTGAGAATTACAAACAAACTTAGTAGGGAAAACTGGAGGAGATCCAAAATATTGGGATAAGGCAAGAAAGAAAGATTTGATTGTAATAAGCCCTGAAGAAGATAAAGACCAGGATCTCACATCTAAAACCAAAGATGTCAAATGCAAACAATCCAGTGACCGCATGAGGCTTTCTAAATCTTCTATCTCAGAATCGGATAGGTTGCAGCGAAAATTAAAGTTCTAAGATAAGGGACAAGTAGATCCGAGGATTGAAGAAATAAGAATATTTTTATCCGTGACTACTCTAAATAGTCTTGGATATTGGGATCCCAAAGGTTGGTCCCTCCACCACAAGTCTTCCCAAAACCGAATTCTTTCCCCATCTCCTACCACAAACCAAGTAAACTTGGAAAAATCCTAACAGACTTGTGCAATAGCCTTCCAAGGACAACGATGTGACCATCTGACTATGGTGTTAGCATCCCAACCATTAAAGTGTGATCTGTAAATGCTTAAAATAACTTGATGCCATAAAGCTGAACCCTCCCTAGGGTACCTCCACAACCATTTCCCTAAGAGAGCCGCATTGCTTAGAACAATCTTTCCAAATCCCAAACCCCCTCTTGCCTTCGACTTACACACTACATCCCAACTGACAAGATGATCTCTTTTACCTTCCCCAACCCTTGACCATAAAAAATCCCTTTGCAATCTCTCAATTTTTGCAGCCACTGAAGCGGGTATCTTAAACAAGGAAAGAAAGTAGCAAGCATGTGGGTGAGACAAGATTGGATAAGAGTTATCCTACCTCCAAAAGATAAATAAGCCTTTTGCCACCCATCTAATCTTCTCGAGATCCTCTCAATCACTAGATCCCAAAAGCCACAAGCCTTGGGATTCCCTCCCAAAGGAAGACCCAAGTAGGGTATATAGGCCAACCAGAAGCCTTGCAATCTAGCAACTCGGCCAACCTAGAAAGATGATTTAGTTCAAGATTGATGCCATAAATATTACTCTTGTCAAGATTAACCTTAAGCCCCGAAATATGCCCAAACACTAGCAATAAACTCTTGAGAGTCTGCAAATCTTCCTCACTAGTGTTAGAAAAGAAAACGGTATCATCTGCAAATTGCAAATGGGACACCCTTGTACTGTTCCTACCCACCCTGAAACCTTCCAACGAATTTTTTTCTTTTGTTCTCAATAACATTCTGCTCAGTACATCTGCGATTAAAGTAAACAAAAAGGGGGACAAAGGGTCGCCTTGTCTTAAGCCTCTAGATGCCTTGACCCACCCTTTAGCGTTTCCATTTACTAAGATTGCAAAAGATACCGTGGACAAACAACCTCTCATTCATTTCTTCCACCTAGGACTAAACCCCTTCTTTTCCAACACATAATCCAAAAAATCCCAACTCACATGGTCATAAGCCTTTCAAAGTCGATTTTGAATACAACTCTTTCCTCCCCTGAACGTCTTTTCTCATCCACTATCTCATTGGCTATGAGAACTGCATCCAATATTTGTCTTCCTTGAACAAACACGCCTTGAGTAGAATGAATAGTTTCATGAAGTACCCCTCTTAGACGCCCTGATAACACGTTGGCTATAATCTTGTAAAGGCTAGTGATCAAGCTAATAGGTCTAAAGAAAGCTTGTTTTAGCAGGTCGGTTGCCTGCTCAACAAAATGCAACTGTATGTTCATATTAATTTCATTTAGAATAATCCTTTAATCTTGAAAGTGTCTCTCTCTAGGAGGTATAAGAGAGGCCTGGTAATGGAAAGATTTGACGTGGAAAGAAAGGCTTTTCAGGTTAAGTTTGAAGGCATCAATGGGGGAATGTGGATTTCATTAACAGAGAGAAGCCGAGGTTATGCTGTTTCATTAGGCTTTGGTGAGGAGGAGATGGATTGGTTGGTGGAACATTTGAAGAAAGCTGTGGAGTTGGAGGCTTCCAGGGGTTTTACTCGGAAGATGAGGGGCAAAACGAGGACGCATTTGATGGAGATTTGCATCAATGGTAGAGGGAGATTTATGAAAATCACAGAAATTGTTGCAAAAAGAAAACCTCTAGTGCTAATTGTTCCTGAGGGTGTTAAAGGCAATGGGTGGGAAACCCTTAGGAAGGCGATTTCTAGAGTCCAAGATGTGTCTGATCAGGCTATAAGAGCCTCGAAGGAGAAAGATAATGAGTCTCAGGTGAGCAAAGGAATGTACAGAGAAGGGCGGTCCTATGCAGATGTGGTTGCAGAGGAAGGACATAGAAACCGAGCTTCGGTGCCAATTGGAAAATGGGCAAGAGCTGTAATCTGTGAGAGTAAAGGAAAAATACTTGATTGGTTTGATGTAGGGAAAGGTATTGCGAGGATGATGGGCACGAAAGGGATGGTGTCGGTAACTCCCATTTCCGAATACAAGGGATGCTTTTTTGTGGATTCTGCAAGGAGAGCTATGTGGTTTCAAGACCAAGGGAGTTTAACAGCGAGAGGAGGGGTTGTTGCGTTGAGGAGATGGTCGCCAAAAGAAAACTCGGTTGTGGGTGGAAAGTTTAGAAGGGGTTGGTTAGAACTGAGAGGCCTTCCGTTCCATTTATGGGATGAGATTCAGTTGAGGTACATTCTGCAGAAATGGGGGAGGGTAATGAAGGTGGCAAAGGAAACTTTGAAGCTCGTAGACTTGTCGAAGGCAAAGATGTGGGTGGAGATGAATCCAAATGTCGTGCTACCAGCGTTGCTAGAGGTGGAAGATGGAGCCTGGTCATTTACGGTTGCAGTTTCCGTCATCGGAGAAGCTGAAGAAGACGCTCTTCTCAGGCCAGAGTCAAATCGCAGCAAGGACGAAGTTACGTCAGCGGAAGGTTGCGTCTACCAGAGGCCAAAGAACGTTGAAGGGCTACGAGCTACTGCTAGGGATAATGAGTACCACAGATGGAGGCCTCGTCAGCGCTTTCGTGCTCAGTCTTCAGCTTCAAATGCAGCTACTAAAGTGGAGAAAGGAAGGGGGAAGAACTGTTTGGGCCCAACGGCGGGAAGTGTTGACGGGCCAACAAATCCAGAAGCCATTTTTAAAGGCCGCTTGGCTAGGGCCCATTTTGAGGAGAAGAACATTGGGCCTTTTGCGGGTGCGGGTCCAGTCCACGAAACTGAAGCAGGGTCTTCTAACGATGGCCCAGCAACGCCTTCGTCTTCAAAGCTTCAGCGATCAGGAACCTCTGCAAAGGAGGTGTTGCCGAAAACACATTCTCATGAGTCAGCAAAGCTAGAAGGCAAATCAGTTACCGCAAGACGCAAGGCGAGGAGTTGGCCGCCGAGCCTAAAGGTGTCGTCTTTTGACCCAAAGAGCAACCTAGATGGGGATGACGCATCGGAAGCAAATCGAGGCTTTATTTGGGGTAGATCAGTATTCAAGAAGGGCGCCCTTTCTCCTGTTTCAGAAAAATCCCGACACTTCACCGGGGGGACAGAGGGAGACGAAGGGATCTCGCCTTGCAACTGGGTAAAAAAGGTTCGTCCTCCTTCCTTAGCTTTCTCTGAGAAGGGTCTTCCTTTGGCTGGGGCTTTTAATCCAAATTTTCTTTCCGAATCCTTTGTTTCTTCGGTTCTTCCTTCTCGATGTCAGGCTTTTTCTCCGATTCCTTTGGAATCAAGCCCTGTCTCTCAGCGTAGTCCCTTTCCGAAATTTGCTGTTGTTGAACCCAGTCGTCATGTTGGCGTGTCCCGTTCTGAAGGAGTGGAGTTTCCTCTAGAAACCTCTAACCGAAATTCTGAAGACTGTCCTTTATCTAAGGATGCTCTAAGTAGCCCAGAGAAGCTTTGTGTCTCAGGGAAGGCTCCGTCCCCAAACCCAAAACCTCCCATTCTCCCTTTGGAAGGTTTTCAGGTTGAGGGACTCACGCCTGGAAATATGGTCAAGGTTCAGTCGGTTTTGGAGAGTTTGAGGATCAGAATAGTCAGAGAAAATGGAAAAGATGCGGAAGAAGAAAACCAGAGTATTTCTCTTGCGGACAAGGTTTATTCCAGAAGGAAAAGGAGAAATGCTTCTGGAAACCGAGGAGAGGATTAGGTTTGAATGCTGGTTGTACTGGGTTATCTTTGGTTTATATGAAGATTTTAAGCTGGAATACGAGAGGATTAGGATCTAAGAAGAAAAGGAGGACTGTCAGAAGGTTTTTAAGTACTCACAATCCAGATATTGTGATGCTTCAGGAAACAAAGAGGGAAACTTGGGACAGGAGGTTTATGAGCAGTGTTTGGAAAGGCAAGAGTTTGGAGTGGGCTGCTCTTCCAGCCTGTGGGGCCTCAGGGGGAATTGTGATTTTGTGGGATTCTAGTAAGTTTGAGTGTACAGAGAAGGTGTTAGGATCCTTTTCTGTAACTGTGAAGTTTAACTCTGGTGAGGAAGGACCTTTTTGGTTAACTTCAGTGTATGGCCCGATTAATCCGTTGTGGAGGAAGGACTTTTGGTTGGAGCTTCAAGACCTATATGGTCTAACATCCCCAAGGTGGTGTATAGGAGGGGATTTTAATGTTATTAGGAGGATATCTGAGAAATTGGGTGGGACTAGATTAACTTTCAACATGAGGTGTTTTGATGAGTTTATAAGGGAGAGTGGCTTGCTTGACCCCCCTCTAAGGAATGCGGCTTTTACATGGTCAAATATGCAAGTTGATCCTATTTGTAAGAGATTGGATAGGTTCTTGTTTTCTTCTGAGTGGGATACCTTTTTCTCTCAAAGTTTTCAAGAGGCGCTTCCTAGATGGACCTCTGACCATAGCCCTATTTGTTTGGAAACAAATCCTTTAAAGTGGGGTCCGACTCCTTTTAGGTTTGAGAATATGTGGTTGCTCCATCCAGAGTTTAAGGAGAAGTTTAGAGTTTGGTGGCAAGAATGTACGGGTGAAGGGTGGGAAGGTCACAAGTTTATGAGGAAATTAAAGTTCGTTAAGTCAAAGTTGAAAGAGTGGAATATAATGGCCTTTGGTGATTTAAAAGAGAGAAAAAAGCTCATTCTGACGGACTTAGGTAGAATTGATCTAATTGAACAAGAAGGGAATTTGAATCTTGATCTGGTGTTAGAAAGGACCTTAAGAAGAAGGGAGTTAGAGGATGTGTTATTAAAGGAAGAGGTTCAATGGAGACAAAAATCTAGGGTTAAGTGGATTAAAGAAGGGGATTGTAACTCTAAATTCTTTCATAGAGTGGCCACAGGAAGGAGAAGTAGGAAGTTCATTAAGTCTCTGATTTCTGAGAGGGGGGAGACTTTGAACAACATTGAGGTTATTTCTGAGGAGATTGTTAATTTCTTTGGGAATCTTTATTCCAAACCGGTAGGTGAGTCTTGGAGGATTGAAGGAATAGACTGGGTCCCTATTTCTAGAGAGAGTGGAGTTTGGCTGGATAGGCCTTTTACTGAAGAGGAGGTTCGCATGGCAGTTTTCCAATTAAATAAGGAAAAGGCCCCTGGTCCTGATGGTTTTACTATTGCAGTTTATCAAGAGTGTTGGGATGTGATAAAAGAGGATCTTATGAGGGTGTTTATTGAGTTCCACACCAATGGGGTAATAAACCAAAGTACAAATGCGACCTTCATTGCTTTGGTGCCTAAGAGAAGTCAAACTTTTAAAATCTCAGATTATAGACCGATTAGCTTGGTTACAAGTTTGTATAAGATAATTGCTAAGGTCTTATCAGGGCGTTTACGCAAAGTTCTTCATGAGACAATATCTGGTTCTCAAGGAGCCTTTGTTGAAGGGAGACACATTCTAGATGCTGTGTTGATAGCCAATGAAGTGGTGGATGAGAAAAGAAGGTCAGGGGAGGAAGCAATTGTTTTCAAAATCGATTTTGAGAAGGCCTATGATCATGTGGATTGGGGCTTCTTAGATCATGTGCTTCAAAGGAAGGGGTTCAGCCAGAAATGGAGATCATGGATAAGGGGCTGTTTGTCTTCTTCTAGTTTTGCAATCCTAGTTAATGGGAATGCAAAGGGTTGGGTTAAGGCTTCTAGAGGTTTGAGACAAGGAGACCCTCTCTCTCCTTTCCTTTTTACTTTAGTGGCAGATGTTCTAAGTAGATTGTTGTTTAGAGCAGAGGAAACTGGGATTACTGAGGGTTTTTCTGTGGGGAGGGATAAGACAAGAGTGTCTTTGTTACAGTTTGCAGATGACACTATCTTTTTCTCTAAAGCCTCTTTGGATCATCTTCAAAACCTCAAGATTATCCTTTTGGTTTTCGGGCAGGTTTCTGGTTTAAAAATCAATTTAGAGAAAAGCACCATGGTTGGTATTAACACTAGGCAGGAGCTATTGTCTTGTCTGGCTTCGGTTTTTGATTGCAAAGTGTCTGAGTGGCCTTTATCTTATTTAGGTCTTCCTTTGGGAGGGAACCCAAAGACAATAGGCTTTTGGGACCCAGTGGTTGAGAGAATTTCGAGAAGGTTGGATGGTTGGAAAAAGGCCTATTTGTCTTTGGGAGGGAGGATTACTTTAATTCAGTCGTGTTTGTCTCACATCCCTAGTTACTTCCTCTCCCTATTTAAAATCCCAGCTTCAATTGCTTCAAAGATTGAGAAGATGCAAAGGAATTTTCTGTGGTCTGGGGCAGGGGAAGGGAAGAAAGATCATCTTGTCAGATGGGAGGTTGTTAGCAGACCAAAGGAGTTGGGAGGTTTGGGTTTTGGGAAGATTTCTTTGAGAAATATTGCTCTCTTAGGGAAATGGCTTTGGAGGTTCCCTAGAGAAAGGAGTGGTCTTTGGCATAAGGTTATAGTGAGTATATATGGGACACATCCTAATGGATGGGACGCCAACATGGTGGTTAGATGGTCACACAGATGTCCTTGGAAGGCTATTGTTCAAGTTTTCCAGGAATTTTCCCCTTTTGTTCGTCTAGTGGTGGGCAATGGGGAGAGAATTCGCTTTTGGGAAGATCTTTGGTGGGGTAACCAATCTTTGTGCTCGCAATTTGCTGATCTTTATAGAGTTATTTCTGTGAAAAACCTCACTGTTTCAAATGTCCTTGGCAATTCCTTTCCATTGGCTTGGAATTTAAATTTTCGCTGCAATCTTACCGACTCAGAAATTGATCTCCTTCAGAGATTAATGTCCTCCCTCAGTTCAGTGCGTTTCTCTCCTTCTTTGGCTGATTATAGAGCGTGGTCTTTGTCTTCATCAGGCCTGTTTTCAGTGAAATCTTTTTTCTTGGCCTTGTCAAAAGTCTCTAATCCTATTTTGTTCCTTCCGGCCAAGTTTTTGTGGAGTTCAAAAGTCCCTTCAAAGGTTAAGGCCCTTGCTTGGTTAGTAGCTCATGGGAAGGTGAACACCAATGACAAGTTGCAGTTGAGAAGACCTTACAAGTCCCTCTGTCCTCATTGGTGCATTCTTTGCAAAGGAAATGGGGAGACGATTGATCACCTTTTTCTTCATTGTCCTATTACCATTGGACTCTGGAACAAGCTGTTCAAGCTAGTTGGGCTGGTTTGGGTCCCTCCAAGGAGCTTTGTGGACATGTTGGTTATTGCTTTTAAAGGCTTGGGGAACTCCTTAAGAGGCAAGACTCTTTGGCAAGTTGCTTGCCTCACTTTGGTTTGGATAGTGTGGCAAGAGCGAAACAATAGGATTTTTGAGGATAAGGGGAGATCGGAAGAGACGTTATGGGATTTGATTTTGTTCTATTCCTCTCTTTGGGCTTCTTGTTCTATAGCTTTTAGAGGAGTTCCTTTAAATGTGTTACAACTCAACTGGAGTGAGGTTTGCGCTTCAAAAGTTTGAGTTTGGGGGTTTCTCTTTGTTTTTAGCTATTGTTGGGGGTTTTTATGTTGTTCAGATTGTGTAGGAAGGACCTCTCATCCTTCTTGTGGTTTCTTTTGTTTCTTTTTTCTTTCTTTCTCATGTATCTTTCCTTCTATTAATATATTTCTCTTCGTTTCTGATCAAAAAAAGCTAATAGGTCTAAAGTCTGAGATTTTCTTTGTCATGCTTTTTTTGGGCAACAGAACTATGAAGGAGGCATTAGTGCTTTGATTGATAATCCCGCTACTGTGAAACTCTGCAAATACTCTCACTAAATCCTCCTTGATCACATCCTAACAATCTTGAAACACTGCAATGGTAAAACCATCAAGACCCGATGGCTTATCCCTATCCAATTGAAAAATGGCCTTATAAATCTCTTCTTCAGTAAAAGGGGAATCCAACCTAAACGCATTCTCTTCAGATATAGGGGATCGATCCAAACCTTCAACTCTCCAACACTCTCCAGTAGGACCCGAGTAGAGCTTTTCAAAGTAATGTAAAATCTCCTCTGTGATGCTCTTTGAATTATTCAACACTATTCCTCTTTCATTCTCCAACCCCTTGATAACTTTCCTATTTCGCCTACCATTAGCCACTTTATGAAAAAACTTTGAGTTACAATCTCCTTCCTTAACCCATTTCACCCTAGCTTTTTGTCTTCAATGAATTTTTTCCCTCAAAATTAATTCCTCTAGCTCTCCTTTTCTTAAAGCTCTTTGAACTAAAAGTTCAGAAGTGAGACCCCCTCCTTGCTCAATGGCATCAAAGTTAGCTATTTCATTCAGGATGTTTTTTTTCCTTTCGTTTAGCACTCCAAAAGGAACTTTGTTCCACTCTTTCAAATTGGCCTTAACAAATTGTAATTTCCTCATGAACTTGTGACCTTCCCCCCCAGTTCCTTGAAAACCTCTCCACCAACTTTTAAAGCACTCCTTGAAAGTAGGATGTTGCAGCCACATATTCTCAAACCTAAAAGGAGTTGGGCCCCACTTGAACAAGTTGGTTTCCAAAACTATCGGCTAATGATTCGATGTCCTTCTAGGAAGAGCTTCTTAAAGGCTTTGAGGAAAGTGATGCTCCCACTCATTTGAGTAAAGAAATTGGTCCGATCTTTTACACATGGGAGACTCTTGCATGTTTAACCAAGTGAATGGTGCGTTCCGTAAAGGTGGATCAAGCAATTCACATTCTCTTATAAAACCATCAAAGTCCTTCATGCTTGAAGTTAGACTAGATCCTCCTAATTTTTCTGAGCTTCTCTTTATTACATTAAAATCACCGCCCACACACCATAACGGAAAAGATAGACCAAAAATGTCTAACAACTCTACCCAAAAATCCTTCCTAAGTAAGGGGTCGTTAGGGCCATAAACTGCGAACAGCCAAAGAGGTCCACAACCATCCAAAGCAAACTTGATTGAGACCGAAAAGGATCCTATTACCACCTCCTCACTGCGCAATTTGTTAAGAGTCCCAAATAATCAAAATCTCACCTGAAGCCCCGCACGTCGGGAGAGCAGCTTATTTCTGACCGACCAGATACCATCCACAAACCTTTTGTCACACTCCACCTTTTTTGTTTCCTGGATCATCACTACATCCAGATTCTCTAACCTCAGAAAATCTTTAACCACCCTTCTTTTTTTCCTTGATCCGAAACCTCTGGTATTCCAACTAATTATTTTCATGGAAAAACACAGACCCTAAACCCCCAACCAATTCCAATAGGCCTCACAAACCTGTAGAGCGTTTGTTCTTCCTTCTGGAATATACCTTAATATCCAGAGAGCATAAAACCTCACACACTTTAGCCATTTTCCTAGGAGACAGGCCTTCAATTTGGAACTTGCCTGATGGGGAGACCCCAGCATCACCCTGGCTACCTGTAACCCGGTTGGATACCTCACTGGGCAAAACGGGTTTAGTCTTTGTTAGATAGTGTACAGTTATTTAGGTTATTTACCTTTCCTTTCCTTATTGTATTGTGGGTCCCACTAACATGTATATATATATACCCAAGTCCAATGTATATTCTACACAGTTTTTCAATAACAATAATTAGTGATTCTCCCTTCTCTCTCTTTTCACATGGTATCAGAGCCTAGAGAGAAAAAAACCCTAATTATTTCCGATTTATCCGTGAATTCATTCTAGGAAATCTTTCAGTGGCCGTGTTTCATTCCTATCACCCTTCCCATCTCCTAAAGTTTTCTGATCAACCGTATCGCTGTCAGAAAACCCTCACCGTCGTCGGAAAACCCTCATCGCCGACGACTTTTCTGGCGAAGCCCTTTTTTGACATCGATCATACCATCAGGTGCGCCAGGAGGAGATCTTCAAGTTTTCTCAAAGCATCGGAGGGAGAATCTCAGCCATGCGCTGGCCACGCGCGTTTCTTCTGAATCTCACACGCCGGCGCCTGAGGGTGCGTGGAGCACTTTCCGGCCACGCGCTTCCACCTCCAGCCTCGCCTGACGCCGTCTAGCCATCCTCCATCTGTGCTTGTGTCATCCGAGCCCTGAAAGTGCATTTTTTTGGGTTTTTTGTCTCCGTCGGCCCTCTAAACAGCCTTTCCGATGACCTCCAGTGACTTCCTCTCCACCCCGAGCCCTGCATGTGTCTTAGGAAGTGTTCTTCTACCCTTCCAGTAGTGCCACATTTGTTTTTCTTTACTATTTGGTCTCTCACAGCCGTGAATCCTCGGTTTTTCTTCTTTCAGCTGCGATCTGAAGCCGTATTAGGGCTCTCTTCGATCCAAACATATTTCGTTCTCCAGATAAGTGGATATGGTTACTAAAAGTTCCACTTTTTCCTCTATCATATCTGGATCCCCTATGATTACTTCGGAGAAATTGGTTGGTAGTGAAAATTATTTGTCCTGGTCTGCCTTTGTGGAGCTTTGGTTTATGGGTCAAGGTTATGAGGATCACCTTGTTACGCAGGAGGCGGATATCCCTGAGATTGACAGAGTACACTGGAGGAAGATAGATGCACAGTTATGTAGTGTGTTATAGCAATCAGTTGATCTTAAGATTCTGCTTCATCTTCGGGCCTACAAAACATGCTTTAAATTTTAGAATCAGGCGAAAGGGCTATACATGAATGATATCCAAGGATGGAACGGAGGAACTGCCAAGAATCTGATCGCGGACGGTGTCGAGATCTGGACGGAGGCTAATAAGCGTAAGAACCATGAAGAACTTGTCAATCTGTATTCGTTGATCCCCAACATCAGTAGTAAGAGGCATCATGGTCAAGAATTCCTCCTTAAGAGAGACAATCTGACCAATATAAGTAGATAAATCCATGTTTTGTTATCTGAGATTACAATAGAAGAAGCCATCTTATAAAGACGTTGGATATCATTCGTGTATAGCCCTTTCGCCTAATTCCAAAATTTAAAGCATGTTTTGTAGGCCCGAAGATGAAGCAGAATCTTAGGATCAACTTTCTACCAGAGCCACAAAATGCATCTTCTTGGGATATTCCAGACTTCGAAAGGGTTATCGTTGTTATTCCTCTGAGACTCATCGCTACTTTCTCTCCGCTGATGTCACTTTCTTTGAGGACTCACTGTTCTTCTCTACCTCTGAGTCTCTTCCTGTTTCTGAAGTCTTACCCCTTCCCATTATCTTCCCACCTGATGCAGTGCCTTCTCGCCCACTTCAGGTTTATCATCGCCGTCATCGTGTCGCTGTTCCTCCTTCTTTGGCCGAGGTACCTGCTGACTCACTTCCTATCCCTTCGGCTTTTCCTGCCTCGGCTCTGCCTCCTTCTGCTGACTTACCCATTGCTCTTCGGAAAGGTAATCGATCTACTCGTAATCCTCATCCCATTTACAATTTTTTGAGTTACCATCGATTATCTTCACCCTATTTTGCATTTGTTTCTGCTATATCTTCTGTTTCTCTTCCCAAGAGCACCCCTGAGGCTCTTTCCCATCCAGGCTGGCGATAGGCAATAGTAGATGAAATGACTGCTTTACACTCCAATGACACTTGGGATCTTGTTGTTTTACCCTCTGGTAAATCTACAGTTGGTTGTCGTTGGGTGTACACAGTTAAGGTTGGCCCTGATGGTCAGGTTGATCGCCTTAAGGCCCGCTTAGTTGCTAAAGGCTATACTCAGGTTTATGGTTTTGATTATGGTGACACTTTCTCTCCTGTTGCCAAGATAACTTTTGTTCGTCTATTGCTCTCCATGGCTGCTATGCGTTCTTGGCCTCTTTATCAGTTAGATATTAAAAATGCTTTCCTTTATGGGGATCTTGCTGAGGAAGTTTATATAGAGCAACCACCTGGTTTTGTTGCTCAGGGGGAGTCTAGTTTAGTGTGCAGGTTACGCCGTTCTCTATACGGCTTGAAACAATCTCCTCGAGCATGGTTTAGCCGTTTTAGTTTTGTTGTTCAGGAGTTTGGCATGTTTCGCAATACAGCAGACCATTCCGTTTTCTATCATCATAACTCTTCGGGGCAGTGTATTTATCTGGTAGTTTATGTGGACGACAGCGTCATTACAGGCAGTGATCATAATGGTATTCAGAAACTAAAGTAACACCTTTTCACCCACTTTCAGACTAAAGACTTGGGGAAACTCAAGTATTTCTTAGGGATTGAGATAGCTCAATCTAGTTCCGGTGTGGTTCTTTCCCAAAGGAAGTATGCTTTAGACATCTTGGAAGAAACTGGTATGTTAGACTGTAAACCGGTAAACACTCCTATGGATCCAAATGTCAAACTTATACCAGGACAGGGGGAGCCTTTAGGAGATCCTGGGAGATATCGGCGACTTGTAGGTAAACTGAACTACCTCACCATTACTCGTCCAGACATTTCTTTTCTTGTAAGTGTTAGTCAATTCCTACAGTCACCATGTGATAGCCATTGGGATGCTGTAATCCGCATTCTTCGATATATCAAAAGCACACCAGGCCAAGGTGTGTTGTACAAGAACAAAGGTCATACCCAGGTTGTTGGTTACACAGATGTAGATTGGGCTGGCTCACCCACAGATAGACGTTCCACTTCCGGGTATTGTGTTTTTATTGGAGGTAACCTAATATCCTGGAAGAGTAAGAAACAAGATGTAGTGGCCAGATCTAGTGCTGAAGCCGAGTATCGAGCTATGACTCTGGCAACATGTGAACTCATATGACTGAAACATCTTCTTCAGGAGTTGAGATTTGGAAAGGATGAACAGATGAAGCTCATTTGTGACAACCAAGCCGCTTTGCATATTGCATTCAATCCAGTCTTCCATGAAAGGACCAAACACATTGAAGTTGACTGTCACTTCATTAGAGAGAAGATCGCATCAAGATGTGTGACGACTAGTTTTGTCAATTCAAATGATCAACTAGCAGGTATTTTTACTAAATCTCTCAGAGGTCTTAGAATTAAATACATTTATAACAAGCTTGGTGCATATAACATATATGCTCCAGCTTGAGGGGGAGTGTTAGATAGTGTACAGTTATTTAGGTTATTTACCTTTCCTTTCCTTATTGTATTGCGGGTCCCACTAACATGTATATATATATATATATATATATATATACCCAAGTCCAATGTGTATTCTACACAGTTTTTCAATAACAATAATTAGGGATTCTCCCTTTTCTCTCTTTTCATAGTCTTAATGGGATTGAAACTCTCGGGCAACTGGTTTGAACAAGCAGACTGGGACCCCACCGCAACATGGTTAGGATTGCCAACATAGTTTTGACATAAAGAACCCACATCGTCTTTTTTGGAAAAAATTTCAGAAAATACTTGATTTTCCATAGGAAATTGAGACTGAATGATTGGTATAGGGAGATCGGGAGCAGAAGGGCTCAACAATGGAATTGCCAACCTAGAAGAAGTGGGAAAAGAAGACAAGAGTGATTAAGAAAGAGAGGACGAGTTTACCTCCAAGTTTTCCGCTACCGACATTCCACAAATCCCCGAAAAGTTAAGCCCTTTACCTCTGGTTTCTGGATTAGAAGGCAAGAACATAACTGAAGATCCACGAACATCGGACCTTACTCGGCCCAAGAGTCCTTCTCTGTCTTTTTTTTTTTTTTTATTGGAAACGACACAAAGATATATAGATAGAAAAAGAAGTACAAGAAGAAGGATGAGAAATCCTCCCGCCAAAGACAACTAAATTACATGAAAAAAAGCAGAAAACAAATGAACTCCCTATAAGGACCAATCCTTATGGAGTACACACCGCTAACCAATCAAGTTGAATCACATTAAGAGGAGTCCCCTTAAATGTCTTGGAACAGAAAGCCCAAAGAGAAACAAGGAAAACAATAGAGTCCTAAGGAAACTCTGAATTCCTTGCTTAATCCTCGAAAATCCTCCTGTTTCTTTCCCACCACACAACCCGAATTAGAGCGATGCTCGTAGCTTGCTACAAAACAATCCCCCTCTTAGAAGTACCAAAGCCTTTAACTTTGATGGACATCATGTCAGATATGCTCCTCGGGGGAACCCAATCCATCTTAGCTAACTGAAATAACCTATGCCATAACCCAATTGTCAAGGAACAATGAAGAAAAAGATGATCTGCTGATTCCCCATGTTTCAAAGAAAGGTTTGCGCACTTGTAGATCACGCACAACCTCTGAGTCTCTAGATGACGAAGCTCCTTCCCCCAAACATCGAATCCTTGGCGATCGGCAAAAGAAGATAAGACTCGCACTGAATCCTCGTTCCCACTGGGCTCCCTCCCTGAAATCCTCCTCCTTTGGAAGTTCTTCGCTATCTGACGAAGGCTTCTCGAGCAAAAGAGGCTCGCTGTGACTTTGAGAACTTTGTCAGCGATTGGAGCTTGGAGGAAATAGGGTATTCCACAGCTTCTTTGAACCAAACTTCACTTGCTTTTTCGTGGATCCTCTCATCTAAACATTATGATTTTCTGAGAAGGCCTCGTCCCCGTCGGTCGTAGCTATGCCCGTCATCTCTGTCCCAACAGGCCCAAAGTTTAGTTTTTTTGAATTTGAACTGAACCAACTATTCTCCATAGCCTGACCACTCTTAGCATGTGTCCTCACTGGAAGAACATCAGCCGACCTCCTTTCTTCTCCCTTCTTCTTTCTGCCAACTTCCCCAACACGAAAACCACCTCCAGCCGTTGATCTAAGTCTCTCCTCCCGCCTTCCACCACCTGTCCCCGAGTGAGATTCAAGAACCACCCGGGTCGACTCACCATTGCTCTGCCTTTCCTGACCTCTTCATCTCCGATCACTGCGATAAAAATAGTGAACACCCAATCCCTATCTATCACCTCAATCAAAGCTGGGAGAACTGACCGATCCTTCATTGCAATTCTTATCGTCGCCTTGCTAAGATAAAAAAATTTCAATGTTTGCCAATCAATTTTAGTCACCGTCCCCCACTGCTCCACTATTTTCTTCAAATGTACCTCAGACCAGAGATGAAATGGCAAACCCCGTAGCTCAATCCAACCTCCTCTGAACTTCCCCTCAACTTTTGAATTTTCCTTTGGCGACCACCTTCTCAACTGAACTAAATTCCCTCCCTCATTCTTAATAAACCTTAAATCCTGGAGAAAGAGAGCTTCCTCTATCGTTTCTACAAAAAAAAACTCCTTTTCCGCCTGAGAAGGGCACAATTGTAGCCACTCCTTTCTTCCTTAAGCTTCTCGCCACAACTCGGCCAACCTCAACCCATTTAACGCTATCTGCACTGCATTCACACACCACGGCTCGCGCTCATCTCCCAACAGGAACAAGTCCGCCTCTCCTTGGTCCTTCGTCTCTAACTACGTTTGCAAAAGACTGGTATAGAGGACCCACGTGATTGTGGGTAACCCTTTCCACACTGTAATGTCTTCCTTTTTCATATGCATTCGATGGGGGGACCACCGACATTGAAGACAAAGCACTTTTTAGAATCTCCCATCCTCTGCCCTTCTCGCCCTTAGGAATAACCAGAAAAATTGGTTTTCTGTTGGTAGTGAACTCTGAAATCCTTATAAACCTTCCGTGGTTGTTGAAGCAAACTTCCAACAAATGGACGCAAAATTTTCCCTTGAACTTTCTGTTGAACCCCTAGTGACTCTTCATTTCGATGGCTTTCGTTAAATGTTCGATCAACCACCCGACTTCTTCCTTTTCAAATCCTAAGACATAAACAGAGCCTCTGCTGTGCTCTGTGATCGAACACCAATTTCCTCTGTGCTCGCCTTCCAACCTAACCAAGAAGGTCTTCATCTCCACAGAGACCTTCAACGTCCTTACCATATTCTCTAGCCAACAGATAAACAAATCTAGTTTCTAGGAAATCTTATACTACAATTTTTTTCAGTATTTTGGTTCCTGGAAAAGGTGCAAAAATTGAAGAATCTGCTTAGAAAAGAAGTGTATATAGAACCCTAGCCTATCTTTTCTTCCATTGATTACTTTTGAGGTGCCAAATGGAGCCTTAAGGAATATACTCCTGCCTTTGTGTAGTGTATGATAAGAACTCTGACCTACAAGATCTCATTCGCCTTCTTCTCTGGAACAGATTCTAGCCTCATCGGTATCAACTTTGCACTTGATAACCTCATCAGTATCAACTTTGCATTTGATTGGTCAACGCCTTTAGGTGTGTTATCCACATAACTGGAATGTACATTAACCTTTTAATAATATTGACTTTGTTCTACCAGGTGGCTGGGCACTTCACTTACGGAGTAATGGCACTCTCTGCTGCTACATTTATGTTCTGGAACTTGTTTGGTGCACGAATTCTACCTGCTGCTTTTCATCAAGGAAGTTCAGTTTCATTGGCTCTGCAGCTCTCTTGCAGTGTTCTGGTAAGATAATCTGAATTTATATATGAACTTAAGTTGGGTTTGTTCAACTGCGCCAAGGAAGTTTGTGTTCCTTTGGTTGATCCTCATTATCCGGATCAGCTCCAGTAAGCCTTACCTTAGCTATCATGCGTTGGCTAGACCAATTTATTATTCTACTTTTCTACTGTTCTCTAATTTCCCTTGTATTTCAATGGTTTTTATGGTTGGAAAGGATTGATATACAGCATTTGGTAAAAGTATAATTTACAGCTGCATAAGTTAAAACCACTGAAGCAGTTGGGAACCATGGCTCAGGAACCTGAGGTCCCAGGTTGGAGCCTACTCAGGATTAACTAATCACATGGCTTCTGGATGGTTACATGATCCATATGGATTACTCAAGTGCCACAGACTCGGTGGGAATCAACTTGGGGATAACCTGCATTTATTTACAAATATTCTGTTACTGTTCTTCCTAAACAGTATCTTCTTTCTTCTTTTTCCTAGAGAATCCATTTCCAGCACTCTTAGCAAAGTAGTATAATTTATAAAGAAAATCTGAATTCAGTGGGCCCACTTTGTCCATTATGGGGTATGGTAGCTGAGTGTTGGCCTCACTAATTTTAGGTAACTAGTTTTTAACAAAAAAATGTTTAATAGAATTCTTTCTCAATCTCAAAACGGTACATCTTAGGAATATATATATATATATATATATATATATATATATGTATGTGTGCGTGTGTGTGTGTGTGCGCGTGTTTAACAACTTCTATCCAACTAGGAAACTCTTATCTATCAATCCCTATAAGGATACGAATCCTATCCAACTAGGAAACTCTTATCTCTCAATCCCTATAATTGAGGGATTTGATTTTATCATAATAAGTACAAAACATACACTCTGTACACAAATTAGTTTTCATTATATAGAAAATACCGAGATTTTCAACACTCCCTCTCAAGTTGGTGAATAGATATTATCAATTCCTAGGTTGCCTACTATAGCATGAAACACTAAGCCAACCAATCCCTTTGTGAGAACATCAACTAGTTGATTGCTTGCAGGAATATAGGGAGTACAAATCAAAACACTTTCCAACTTTTCCTTTATGAAGTGTCTATCAATTTCAACATGTTTAGTTCGGTCGTGTTGTACGTGATTATGTGCAATACAAAGGCTGACTTATAATCACAATAGAGCCTCATAGGACTATCCCATTTAATTATGAGATCTCTAAGAATTATCTTCATACACAACAACTCACAGATGCTGCATGCTATAGCTCTAAATTCTGCTTTCGAGTTTGATTGTGCCACCACATTTTGCTTCTTACTCCTCCAAGAGGAGTTTCCTTTAAGAAAGGCACAATATTTTGTTGTAGACCTTTTGTCCATAATCGATCTTTCATAATCAACACTGGTATAGACCTCTTGCCTCATTTCAGAGCCTTTTTTGAACAAAATTCCCTTACCTAGAGTACCTTTAAGGTAGTGTAGAATCTAGTTGACAGCTTGAAGATGAATCTCCTTTGGATTGTGCATAAACTGACTAAACACACTAAGAGCATAAGCAATGTCTGGTCTTGTCTGCAAAGAGTAAATCAGCCTCCTAACTAATTGTTGATAAAGAGTTCCATAAATGAAATAACCAGAAATGAATTATGTTATAAAAAGAGAAAGAGAAGATTAAGTTGGTCAAGATTCTTAGATAGTTAGGCAGTAATTTGTTCACCTTCTTAAGCTATGTTGTAGTCTTCTGATGCAGATGAGGAATTTCTTTACACATTTTCTCTAAAATTCTGAAGTTCATTAGTGATATCTGAAAGTTTAGAGAAAAAAATTGTGATATTCAGCTTAATGTTATTCAACTTAGTTGAATATCAGTTTGTAATTCGAAACGGGTGGATAACATTTGAGACAGTTTGATTTTGGTTTCTTGTGATATTTTGCACGTCTTCATCATAATTATCATTGTATAGTGGAGTGTAGTCTTACTTTGATTAGGTTTTGTATTTTGTAGGAAGGACCTCTCACCTCTCATCCTTTTCTTGAACTTTACTATTATCAATATATATTTCTTTTCTGATATAAAAAAAAAGGTTTAGGATTACAACATATATATATATATATATATATTATATATATATATATATATATAGGACTACTCTTGAGTACATGCAAAATTAAAAAAAAAGAAAAGATACAGCTATGCAAATACTCACTACCCTAAAAACAGAAAAAAAAAAAAAAAAAAAAAAAAAAACTAAATTAGAAACATTAACTCAACTAATTCTATCCCCCTAATTTACTCCACTAAATCAAAACACATCTCATTTACAACACTAAATCAAATCTCCCATATACGAAATAGAAGAATGTGAAAGACTAAGATTTACATTATCATCCAATGTTGGCAAGGGTAAAGACATTTCCGAAAATAATCTTCCTTAAACACACTCTTCGCTTGAAGAGTGTTTTTGGTAAAGTAGGGTTGATTTTCAAAGAAGGTTACATCCATGTTAACCAAATTTTTCGTAGAGATAGGATCATAATACTTATACCCCTTTTGTGTAGGCGGATATCCCACAAAAACACACTTAGTGCATGAGGATCAAGCTTCGTTTTATGTTCTTTATGAATATGAACAAATGTTGTACACCCAAAATTTTTTGAAGGAATTGAGGAAAATATTTTTGTATGAGGATAAACCTTCAAAAAATGATTAAGAGGAGTTTCAAAATCAAGAATTTTAGTTTGTATTTTGTTAATTAGATAAGAGGCCATGAGCATAGTTTCTCCCCAAAAACTTTTAGGTGCCCCCGATGTAAACATGATGGCTATGGCAACCTCCTTTAAGTAACAGTTTTTCCTCTTTGTAATCCCATTTTGTTGTTAGGCATCAAAACAACTAGACTGATGTATGATCCCATTTTCAAGTCGATAATCTCCAGAAAAGGAGTTAAAATATTCCTTTCCATTATCAGTCCAAGGTACTTGAATTTGAGTTTGAAATTGAGTTCTTATGGCATGGAAAATTTAAAAAACCCTTTTTTTCCTCAGATTTTACCTTCAACAAATAAATCCAACAAACTCTAGTGTGCTTGTTTATGAAAGTGATAGACCGCCTAGTTTCGGTTAAGGTCACCACGTGTGAGGATCCCCAAATGTCACTATGTATCAATGCAAAAGGTTTCTTTCTGAGGTTGTGCAAGAAAGTAGGCATGATGATGTTTAGATAGTTGACATACCTCACATTGAAACATTCAAGGATTTTTATTCCTAAACAAAGATGGAGACAACTTTTTTAAATATGAAAACTAGGATGACCTAACCTATGGTGCCATAACATTATTTGATGTTCAATAGAGGAAGAAAAAACATAATTACTCGCAACTTGAGCTTGTCTATTCTTGATAGGATCCTTAACAAGGTAATAGAGCCCATCAATCTCTTTAGCATTGCCGATCGTTCTCCTTGAGCATAGGTCTTGAAATTCACAATAAGATGGGAAAAATTTAGCAACACAATTCATGTCCTTTGTTAGTTTACTAATAGAAAGAAGATTACATGAAAGATTAGGGACATGACGGATGAATTCTAAAGTCAATTTTTGAAATAGGGATTGAACTCTTCCCTGCAACAGATGAAAGTGATCCATCCGTAATTTTGATTTTAGCAACACAATTCATGTCCCTTGTTAGTTTACTAATAGAAAGAGGATTGTATGAAAGATTAGGGGCTTGAAAGATGGATTCTAAAGTCAAAATTTTTGAAATAAAGACTAAACCCTTCCCTGCAATGGATGAAAACTTTGATTTTCTGGATACCTGGACAAGGACAAAATGTTGAAAACAAATTTGACAAGCTCATCATATGATCAAAAGAACCATAATCTAAGATCCATGGTGTAAAATTTTTAGAATGACCACTTAAAGCACTGAGAGATTTCCTGGTTTGTGCTAAAAAACAAGATGATAAAGAGTTAGAAGATGGAGACTGATTGAATAACCTATACAGGTGTTCTGATTGCTCTTTATTGAATGAAGATGCTTCAGTTATGGTTTTTGGACTCTTGGTTGCAACATGCCTTACCGTTTCTCTCATGAAATCTGCCACTGTTTTTCAAATTTTGTGGCTTCCCATGCAGGTTCCAACAGTTCTCTCTAGTGTGTCATTGTTTGTTACAATGATCCCACCATATCTTCCCTTTACCCCCTGCTTTCTTTGAGATCCCTTGACCACCAGCATTGGCAGTAGCATTGCAGCAGCAGTTGCAACAGTGCTGAATTCTCATGAATGATTGAAGAAGAGCCTCCCAGCATGACTGATCTGCAGTTTTCTTCCCTTTGAACCTCAACAAACACTTCTTGGATAGAGGGTAAGGGCTTTTTACCAAGGATTCATCTACAAACTTCATCTAATTACTTATTCAGCCCAAAAAGGAACTCCATCACTCGTTCATTCTCCATCATCTTTTTAAAACAGGCACTATCTGAATCACATGCCAATTCAAATCCATAAAATAGGTCCAATTCTTGCCAAAGACCTTTCAAGATGTTGTAATATTTAGTCACACCTTAATCTCGTTGCTTTATATTATAGATCTTTGATTTCAACTCAAAGATTTGTGCTGAATTCCCAAGATTAGAGTAAGTTTCCATAACCGCTTCCTAGAGCTCTTTTGTTGTTGGTAAAAACATGTAAGTCTTACCTATCTCCGGCTCCATAGAATTCACTAACTAGTCCATGATCATGGTTTTTTGAGTCCCATGTTTGAAAGCTTGGATCATCCTCTTTTGGGGCCTTTGTTGCACATATCAGACATCCTAGTTTCCCTTTCCCACAAATAAACAATTTAACGGATTGAGACCATCAATGAAAATTCATTTTGTTTAGTTTATGAGTGGTGATGTGTGGTGAAGGATTATCACCGGTGGCATGGGGTGAGACTTGAAATGGAGGCATTGATACCTGTTGTGAAGAATCTCCAAAATTCTCCACCTTGTTGATTCTTGATGTCAAATCCTCCTACTAGCAGCCTAATAGTTCCAGAAAAAAAATCTGGTACTTGAAACTGGAAAGAAATGTATCATTTCCAGTAGGAAACTGGCTCTGATACCATGAAAGTTTAAAGAAAGAAATTGTTCCTTTATATCTTTGAAGTTTAGGATTACAACGTATATATAGGACTACTCTTGAGTACATGCAAAAGGAAAAAAAAAAACTAAGTTCAACTGATTCTATACTCTAATTTACTCCACTAAATCAAATCACAACATCCCATTTACAACACTAAATTAAATCTCCCGCATATTTTATGATTTTCCACAATATCTATGGATAATAATAATAACTATCTGCCTAGTAAAGTTTTTCCATTACATTTGTTTTGATTGGTTTTCCCCATGCTTTTGTGCTGTCCTTAAATCACTACCTATTTTTTCTATGCAGCAGTTGATCTCTATTTTCTGAATTCAGGTTGTTGCTTGCCCATGTGCACTTGGCTTGGCCACACCTACGGCTATTCTGGTAATTGTACACTCATGGGGAATATTTGATATGGTTCATGTGTTTCATGTTTATATTTTGTCACAGATTTTAATCGAATCTAGAAACATTCCAGGTTGGGACTTCACTAGGGGCAACAAAAGGGTTGCTTTTGCGTGGTGGAAATATTCTAGAGAAGTTTTCAGAGATGAACACAATTGTGTTTGACAAAACAGGGACCTTGACCATTGGCAGACCTGTTGTGACAAAAGTTGTTACTCCTGGATGTGAGAAAGATACAGATTCAAGGTTGAGTCAAGGCGGAAATATCCTTTCTTATATCAGATCATTTTAAATAAAAAATTAAAATTAAAATTTTCTTGTTTGCAACATTGAAATTATATATATATTATAAGAGTGAAGCCATAAACATTGGAAGGAAGGTCTTGATTTTCAATTTCTTTTACTGCTTTTTTTTGGATCAGTATATAGATTGAAGTTTGTCTAGATGAGATTTCTTGTTCATGTGCACTAATTTGAATAGAATTCTCTCTTTCGATATTGTTTTCCTGTCTAGGTTAGCTAGTTCATGTGGACCCATTTTAGTGTATGTTTGAGTCTATTTACATTATTAGAGCCCATTTCTGTGGAACTTATAATGTTTTGTCTCGAGCTACAAGTTCAAAACAGTTGAGAAACAGGAGAGACGATAGCAAGAGGTATGAGGGCAGCCCTATCATAGATGGACTGGCAATTATTTATTGTGGAAAACCTCCTCAACTAAACTTCACATCTCTATCATTATCAACTATATTGCCTTTAAAAATCAGTTCATAATTTTATGATACTTATCAATTGAAAAGGAAGCTATCATTTAGGATTTCATAACAGTACAATGATGGTCATATAATTTTTTACACAGTAATGATAAATAACAATCATAGTTTTTTGAGGTAAAAATCACTAATTTTTTAGTAAATGCCTTCAGAATACATGATAGGTGCTTCCTGGCTGGAGTTTGTTGACTTCCTTCATTGCTCTGCTCCCAGCCCACACACATTCACTTGCACATACTAGATTGATGGTGATAAATAGGCTTCTGATTCTTTTTTTATTATGTACATAGCTAGAGATGATTTGTTTTCCTCTCACCTTTTGTTCACAAAGGCTGTCTCATACCCGTACTTCTCTCCTTTATGTTATCGAGATATCTTTTTGTCTCCTATAAATGAATAACTTCTTTTGAGATAGAATTGATTATTTTTTTCCCTCAAAAGGATACTTGGATGTTTTACAGATTTTTTAATTTATGGCACTTAGTATCCTTAAGAATATCTTTTGCAATATAAAGCAGTATATATGTTGTGGCTATTGCTGTGAAAGATAATTAGTAGCTTGTTAGCATAATATATAGTGTGGGCCCATATCCTAAAGGCTTAAGTTTTTAGATAGTTGTTAACCTAACATAATATCAAAGTATGGTTAGCTAGAGCTCTTGAGTTTGAGTCTCTACTACAGCTACCGTCCCTATCTATTTATTTGTAATCTGTAACTACTGTTGTGTCTCTCCCTAACAGCTTAACCCTTTAGGAAATATTCCTGAAATAATTTGATGTCTATTGTTTGCTAGAGTATAACAAATTAGAAAAATACTGAAACATTGTGTTTTGCTACAGGAAAAGTTCTAAATCTATTTGGTCGGAAGTTGAGGTTCTGAAGTTAGCTGCTGGTGTTGAATCAAATACCATTCATCCAGTTGGGAAGGCCATTGTAGAGGCTGCTCGTGCGGTTAAATGTCAGAATGTGAAGGTACCTTCTCTCCTAGTTTCCAAAAAATATCCTCTTTTTGGCTAGCTTGATGGTCAATTACTTCTCCTTTGAATTTGTAATACTTGGAAATGCTATTTTTCATGAATCCTCCATCTTGAATCCTCATCGACTTACATTTGAAAAAGATTTTGAAATCACATGCAGAATGATTGTCATATTGCTTTAAAACAGAAATAACATTTTAAAGCTATCGTGTTTGCTTTGAAATAGATATAAAAGTGATTATCATGCCATTTTTCTTGGAGATAAGAAACAAGCATTTTATTCCCATGAAATATTAAATTAAATAAACGATGAGAAATCTTTACCCCATAACAATCTGCTACACAAATCTGATCAAAAGAAGGAAAAATTGTCTCTTCTAGAAAGCGAAGGTAATTGCCCAAATGTATGACTCCCTATTCATCAAGGTAGAAGTCCTCTAAAAAAGAGATCAAATGTATGACTCCCTACTTTACTAACTGTTAGAATATGTGGTTGACTTAACAGATCTGATTATATTTGTCCTTTATTTTCTTTGATTTGATTATATTCTATACTTTAGGTAAATATTAGATTTTGGAGTGATTTTAGAAATCGTATACTTTAGGATCAAACTTGATTTAGTTTCTTATTTTTTTTTATTTTTTTTTACAATTTGTTTATATATTACCTTGTAATCCCTTTGATCTAGAGAATACAAAATTATTCAAAAACTTCATATTCATTTTTGGCAATTTACTCTCCTCTGAAGAAAAAAAATCTTCATTCTTGGCCTTCATTGCCAACATTAAATTTCTTGTTTTTGGCCTTCATTGCCACTAGTTTTTCATACCTTTTTCGCTTTTTCTTCCTTCACCATGTCAAAAATCTTTGAAAATACCCCTATTGATGTCTCTTCATGTCATACTAACTCTATCACTCATTTAAACAATCTCGTGTTCATTTTCATTTCATGGTATGAGAGTTGGAAAAGAAATTTTGGCAATTTGCTCTCTTTTGAAGAAAAAAAAAAATTCGTTCTTAGCCTTCACTGCCTAGATTAAATTTCTTATTTTTGGACTTCATTGCCATCAGTTTTTTTATTCCTTTTTTTGTCTTGTCTTCCTTGACCATGTCAAAAGTCTTTGAAAATATCCCTTTTGATGTCTCTTCATCTCAAACTAAATTTGTCACTCTAAACAATCCGGCGTTGTAGCTTACAATAGAAAAATTGAATGGAGAAAATTTCTTTAAGTGTTCACAATTAGCAAAATATTTTCTCACAAGTAAAGGAAAAACGAAGTATTTATGGGGTCCCATTAAGGAACTAAAGAGGTTTGATTTATGTTATGAATCATGGGAAGCTAAGAATTCTATGATTATGTCATGGTTATTGAATTCTATGCTACTAGAAATTGGAAAACCATTCTTGTATCTCTCCTCAACTAATGAAATTTGGGATGCTATCTCGGAAACCTATGCAATGCTATGTGAATTTATGAGTTGAAGAATATGATCCAAAATACAAAGCAAAAAGATCTCACTATAACAACCTCCTACAATACCCAAAAATTTTGTGGCAAGAGTTGGATCTTCATCAACAAATTAAAGATGGTGATAAGAGAAGTGGTGGCTAAGTTTCAAAATACTTTTGTGGGGGGAGACAAATTTGAGAGTTGAAGTGGTGGCTAAGTTTCAAAATGCTTTTGTGGAGGGGAGACAAATTTTGGATGCAACTCTCATAGCGAAGGAGGCAATCAATTCCATGTTGAAGGACGACACTAGTGGTATAATTTGTAAATTGGATATTAAAAAAGCTTACAACCTTGTCAATTAGGCTTTCTTGCTAGTAATTCTTATGAGAATGGGATTCGATCAAAAAAAGGATTGGTTGGATTCACTTGTGCATATTCATTACAAAGTTTTCAATGTTTGTCAATTAGACTTTTTTTTTTTTTTTTTTCTAGATCTCAAGGGGGCTGAGACAAGAGGACCCTCTTTTGCCTTATTTATTTGTTTCGGCTATGAAGGTGTTGCATTGCCTTCTAGAGAGGGCTAGGGAGGGGGGCTACTTGTTAGGTTTTAGGGTGAGGGGGAAGTGGAGATGGTGTGGAGGTGTCTCACCTTTTGTGTGCATGTGATACTTTAGTTTCTTGTTAAGATTCTCATGATCAAATGGTTCACTTAAGTTGGTTGCTCATGTGGTTTAAAGTAATTTCAAAGCTTAAAATTATCCTTGAAAAAAGTGAATTTATACCATTAGGTTGGTTGCAAATGTAGAAGATTTGATGATGACGTTCTGTTGTAAGGTAAGGGAGATTCCATATACTTAGGTTTGTCACTAGGTGCCCCTTTCATATCAATTTGTTGTATGGGATGTAGTGAAAAAGAGGTTTCGTAAAAGGCTATTTAATGAGCAAAAGACAATATATTTCCAAAAGGGGTAGACTTAACGTTGATTAGAAGCACATTGTTCAGCTTACTAATCTGTTATGTGTCCTTGTTAGTAGTCCATCAAAGGGTCAGGGTAAGGTTAAAGAAGATACAAAGAGATTTTCTTTGGGGAGGTGGAACTTTGGAGAATAAGCCTTATTTCGTAAGATGGTCTATTGTTTGCTTGGATAGGAGGAAGAAGGGAATAGGCATTAGAAGTCTCTCTCTTTTGAATTGAGCTCTCCTTGGTAAGTGGTGTTGGAGATTTGTTTTTGAAGGGGAAGTTTTTGAGAAGCAGATTATAGAGGAGAAGTACAAGAAGGAGGAAGTGGGTTGCCACTCCTGCAAAGCAAGAGATGGTTACAGTGTTAAAAGAGTATGGAAAGCTATAAGGAAAGGGTGAGATCTTTTCTTTAGTAGAGCCTCCTTTGATGTAGGTAATAGTAGGAGTGTTGAGTTTTGGAAGGACAGATGGTGTGGTGAGGAGCTCTTATGTGTTTCCTTCCCCTCCTTGTATGATGACTTTGTCTAAGCAGGCTTGGGTAACAAATTTATTGGAGGATTTAGGAGTAGCGGATCAATGGAATTTGTGCTTCTATCAGCACTTTCATGATTGGGAGCTAGACATTGTTGAGACTCTTTTCTCTAAACTGTTAGTGATTTTGGTTAGGAGGGAAGAGAATGATAGGGTGATATGGAAGGATGCTAAGAAGGGTGTGTTTTTAGTTAAATCTTTCTATTTGGTTTTGGAGCCTAGGAGATCACTCCCCTTTCCAACGAACATCATTTGAATCTGTGGTCCTATTCAAAGTGAGTTTTTTGCTTAGGAAATAGGGAAAAGTTTTAACTTCAAATTAGTTCTAAAATAGAAGGTGGCCTCTTAATGAATAGATGTTTTCTTCGTAAACTTGAGGGGGAATCTATTGTGTAAGGATTCTATGACATATGTTGTTCTTTTTATTCGGTGTAGTTTGGGTGATCCCCTCTATGGTGAAAGAAACTTTGTTAAGCATGGTTCCTTTATAGGGAGGGAAAGAAAGGCGTGGAGAGCCTCTCCTCTGAAATTTTTTGGACAATTTGATGGGAATGAAGTTGAAGAGTATTTGAAAATGGGGAAAGACTACCAAAAGTTAAATCTTTCATTCCTCTACAACCTTTAAGCTTGGGTTAGCATGTACATAAGAGAAGGTTCAATGCCTTTGTTTGATTTTATAGACTAGGTGGGGTCTCTTTGAGAGTTTTTGTGACTTCTCTTTCAAGGCCTTTCTTTTAGGTTCCTCATGTATACTTCATGTGTACTTCACTATACTTTTTTGTTATTATATTATACATACTTTTCTTTGCCTATCAAAAAGTAAAAAATAAAGCAAACAACCAAACACATTAGAAGGGATATGAAGACAAGTTGGAATAAGGTGTATTTGGACAAGGATTGGACAGGGGTCCAAAACTGAAGGAATTTTCTTTTGGAATCTACGGTCCATGAAGTAAATATTTATTCTTTTGTCCAGGAACCTTTAATTGTTTCCTAATGGTAAAACTACTTAGATTTTTCTTTTTCTTTTTTTTTTTTTGTTTTGTAATTGAACTATTTGGATTTTTGATAATGTATGGAATATTCTTTGCTGAAACACTTTATATCATCCACCAATTTGATTAGAAAGGTTTAAATGTTGAGACAACTGCAGTGTTGCTTAATGTCTAAATCATTTGAAGCAGCCAAAGTACTTTAGATCTCCCTGCAGAATAAGCTAGGTTGTCTGAAACAATGTTGTGCCACAGTGCATTGCTGCTTTAGATTATATCTTTTTTTTAATGCTAATTTATTTAAGAAATTCATTTTTATTTTAAAGAAATTCAAGAAAATAATTTCTCAACAGCTGGGAACTTGCATTTTTTTGTGGATAACACTAATAAATAGTTTTGAGTCATTGTAATTGATTTTGGGCAGTTCTACAAGGGGAGAAACTTAGCCATTTTTGTGATGGTGATGGTAATCTTTTAGCTGCTTTTCAACCACATTGTGTTGTCATTGTGTTTACTATCCCTATTTTTAGGGGATCTTCCCAATTTCCTTTTATTCTCTCTCCAGTTTTCTTTAGTCTAACTATTACTAGGCTGACTCATGCTTTGCATATGGACTTTCTTATGTTATAAAAGTATACAATATTAGACAAATAGTATCAATATTTATGTTTGAAATATTAATTCTGCACTACAGATTCTAAAAACTATATGCAGGTTAATATTTTGTTGTATCAAACAATTTGATAGCTTTTGTGTCTATCTTACACAATACTATGAAGTGATTCAAGCATATTAATATCTAAAAAAAAGTTGGAAGATAATATTGGGTCATGCGATTGCCGATTAGCTATTTGCTTTAGAAAGTACTTCAGTTTTCCTAAGTGAAAATCTTTGACCAATTGGTTTTTGAGATATAGTGGTTTGATAAAATGTTAAGTATCTCAACTTTTGTTTTCACCTTGATTAAATCTTTCCTTGTTCTTATTTTTATGTAAAATCTAAATGCCTAACCATCATTAAAGTTTTGTTCAAGTTTTTAACATTTGTTAAGGCTTTAGCCTAAGTTGGCTTATATACATAGTTGGCCTTGTATCTAACAAAAACTTCAGCTTTTAGGTTAAATTGGTAGCTTAATGTGGAATTAAAGCCTTAGCTTAGGGAGCTCATGAATTTGAGTATCACCAATGTTTATTTCCCCTATTTATTGAGCCCATGTAAAGGCTCAAAGAAGGCTCCCTGTGAGCAGGTGTTAGGGGCCCAAGTTGGCTTGAAATCTATTTTTGGCCCTTCACCAAATAACTTGAACTTTTGGTTTAATCTAGTAGCTTAACAATATCCTTCAAGGAGTTGAGAAAATCCAAAAAGGTTTCTCCTGGCCACTTTAGGCAAGTGTATATCATCCATTTGGTTGGTTAAATTTAGGTATATAGATTGAAGTGAGAGGGGAATTTGGTCTAAAGGTATCCTTACAAGGAATAGAGCTCCCACTAAAAAGTGGTCATGGTGTTTTACCTCCACTTCTCCAATTGGTCTCCAAGATGTAAAGTCCATCTTTTAGCTTACCATGCCCAATCGTCTTCCCCAAATGATCTTGAAAATAACAACCTGATTGAGCCATGGAACATGAACCTGAATTTGACGAGGGGTTTGCATTAGAATCCTCGAATTGGTTCAACAATCGTTTTAGCTTCTCAATATCAGATTTGTTGAATCCCAACTATGCTGATTTTTCTTCAACAATAGCTGCGTGATTGTCTTGTCCCAATCTAGTAGGCTGATTTCTTCCTTTGTTGCCAATTTGTTTCAGGTTTTGAGGCTTTCCATGTAGCTTCCAACACATGACTCTTGTGTGTCTTGGTTTGTTGCAATAGTCACACCACATTTTATCCTTGTCCATTGGTTTCTTGTTGTCACTTGCATTTTGATTTTGTTTGGTTACTGCTAGAGCAGAATTTTCTGTTGTAAGACTTCCACAATTTTCAGTTTTGTTGCCCATCAATTCTTTTCGACTTTCCTCCCTACGAATGTGTGAAAAAGCTTCATCAAGATCAGGAAAAAGGTCTTTTCCTAGTATTCTTTCACATGCTTTGATCAAATTCAGGATTAAGTCCCAACAAAAATTGAAAGACTCGTTCCATTTCCATCATGTCCTTCATCTTCTTTGAATCAGCAGTAGATTCCATCTCCATGTTTTGGTACAGATCTAACTCCATCAATAACCCTTCGAGAGAGTTATAGTATTCCGTGACACTTGAAATCCCTTGCATGGTATTCCTAATCTGTCGCTTGATCTGAAAAACTTGGGCAGTGAAACCAACCTTTGAATAAGTCTTATTAACAGCCTCCCAAATGTCTTTAGTCGTGGGAAGAAGTAGATGTCTTACTGATCGCAGGTTGCATGGAGTGTAGTAGCCAAGACATTACCATTGAGTTTTCTACCTCCCAAATCTCATACTTAGGATCACTTTCAAGTAGTGGTCTTGCTGTCCTAATAATGTATTTGAATTTCCCTTTGCTTCTCAGAGAAATTTTTACAGATTGGGACCACTCCATAAAGTTCCTTCCATTTAGTTTTGATGTGGTGATTTGAAGGGTAGGATTTTCAGGGTGTATGGATGCTTGGGCGCTGAAAGAAGCTACTGCAGAAGTGGTGTTGGTGGGCTTAGGTGCTTTAAACATGGTTGAAGGAGAATATGATAGTAGGAACTGAATGAGAAGGAGATTTTCTTAGGTGGTGACAAAAAAATAAAAAATAAATAACAGCAATGAAGGCTATGAATTGAGAAATAAGTGGAAAGGATAATGACAATGAAGGTTGTGAAGTAGGACACAGAATGGTGGCAATTAACTCCACCTAAACAAAACAACAATGAAGGCTACGTGTAAACCCAAGAGCCTAAATGGCTTTGATACCATGTAGACTTGTGAAAGAGTGATAAAAAAACTGATTTGTTACCTATAAAAAAATATTTCAAGATATATAGAATACACTAGTTGACTTATAGAGCTCTAAACAAGGAAAAAAATCCTAACATCCTATACATGGCAGAACACATCAATGGGAATAATATAGCTGTAAATATACAACTAATTTATAGAAAAAATGTCTATTTCAACTAATTATTGCCTATTTTAACATTGCCTTGGCCATTGAAATTTTCAATCAATTCATGCATGCACCAAATGAAGTACATATGAATGCAATGGTGAGAAATTTTAGATATCTCAAAGGAGCACTTAGGAAAAGATTTCTATTTTCAAAAAACAGCAACCCAAAGGTAGAGGCATAAACTGATGCTAATTGGGTAGGCTGTATTAATTAAAAACAATTTATTTATAGGTACTGTACATTTGTTAAAGGCAATTTGGTGACACAGAGAAGCAAAAAACAATCAGTTGTGACAAGATTTAGTATAAAAGTTGGATTTATATCAATGACCTTAGGAATTTGTGAACTCCTATGGTTAAAATCTCTTCTAAAGGAACTAAAGACTACGAATGTCAGTTCATGGGGGGACTAATGCAATGGATAGCAAATCACGGATCCGAGCACTTTGCGTCTTGTTATCATTTACATAGGGTATTGGAGTGCAATTGATAATCTATAGTGGGATGTTGAATTAACTTTAAAATTGAATTCTAAGAGAGCTAGTTGTCACGGGCCTAGAGTTCCAATGCAACGCCACAACCTGTGTTGTGACCCCGTGGGCAAGAATCAAAGGGGCTCAACCTGCACGTCGTGCATTTCAATGCCATTATGCTGACTAGTTTCATTCTGCCATGGACTCATTAAGGGAACAACTCTAGCTCCCGACCAATTTGTGTAGGAGATGGCCAAGCTCCTCTTCATTGTCAGATCCTTGACTAGTGACAAGCTTCTCAAACTTAACCGGGTCGGCTTGCTTGAACTCTAAAGAAACATCCAACATTACATACACAGTCTTTCCTTGGAGCAATTTCCATTACATTTACCTCAAACCAATCAACATACTAATCTTGATCAGCTCCTTCCCTACGGTCATAGACACCAAACAAACAATCCATGACGCTCCCCAACTCAATCTCTTGCACGCCCTCATGTAAGGCTTTATGTCTTCACCAAATGATGCCTTCGAATGCTGCTGCTCCCCACGAGCCATTAATCACCAGAGGTTCGTTGCTAAAACCCACTGGGCGGCTGGGCCAAAGGGGACGTCCATGCCTCGGACACGACATCCATTCGTCGTGTTAACCCGGTAACACCCCAGAAGTGTGCACCCAAACACTAACTTCCACCCCTAGTAGGCGACACTCGTGTGCACTACTAGAACAGCCAGCAACACCTCGTGATCTAGAGGCACCCATACTCTCTCACGGGTCCTCATAAGTGTAGCTTCGATTCATGCCACAGGGCCTACCTTTGCACTGTCGCCACGTTAGGCTTCATAGGCTACTTGTATTGCCATCGGGAGACATAACTCGTCGGCCATAGACTGTTAGAAGGGAACACCACCATGCTTGACCTCCTGCCTTGCTCTGATACCACTTTTCACGGCCTAGAGTTCCAACACAATGGCACGACCCATGCAGCGACCCCATGGGCAAGAATCAAAGGGGCCCAGCTTGCATGCTATGCATTTCAATGCCACTATGCTGATTAGTTTCATCCTACGATGGACTCATTAGGGGAATGGCTCCAGCTCTCGACCAGTTTGTGTAGGAGATGGCCGAGCTCCTCTTCATTGCCAAGTCCTTGACTAGTGACAAGCTCCCCAAATTTAACCGGGTCGGCCTACCTGAACTCTGAATAAGCATCCAACGTCACATACACAGCCTATCCCTAGAGCAATTCCCATTACATTCAGCTCAAACCAATCAACATACTAATCTTAATCAGCACCTCTGCTATGCTCACATACACCAAACAAACAATCTGTGACACAATACTGTCTTATGACTCTCAGTGGTCCTCATTTGAGTTCAAATACCTTGTTGACACAATTTATGAGAGTTAGATCGACTTTTGGTTCACTTATGTGTATAAGGGCGTTTTGGTTAGTACACAAGGTTGCACCAGGGTTAGTGAACAACATCTCTGAATTGGGCTAATTGATTAATTGGATGGTCTTGTGGGGTTAATTCATTAATTAGGACCCAATTTGAACTAGATTAGGTGACCTAAGCCCATATGGCCTCCAATCAATTAAGCCTAGTTAAGAACCCTATAAATACTCCCTAGAGGCTAGGGTTTCCACTTTTGTCTTCCACCATCCAGAGAGAAGAGAGTCCTAGCCTCTAGCCTCCCAAACTACCCATCATTTGTGTACCAAAGAATGAGGTTCAGTCATTGAATGAAAGATTGTGGGTTTATGAGACTTCCGAGGACATCGATTTAATTCTTCAACACTTGAAATTTAGTTTGTGTGGATAAGAAGAAGGGAGGCTTAGGAATTTGCAGTATAGCGACCCTAAATAAAGCCTTGCTTGGTAAGTGGAATTGGAGATTTGCAAAAGAAAGGGAGCCTCTTTGGAAACAAGTCATCATCGGGAAGTTTGAAGTAGAAGGAGGGTGATGTTCAAGAGGAATGAGGGGAGTTTATGGTGTGGGGGTGTGGAAAGCCATTAGAAATGATTGAGAAGGCATAAGGTGTAGATCTCGCTTTATGGTAGGGAATGGGAAAGGGGTTAAGTTTTGGAAAGACTTGTAGTGTGAGGACCAATCCTTGAAAGAAGCTTTCCTTAACTTATTTCTTTTGGCTGTAAATAAAGACGATTAAGTGTTAGAAGCTTGAGAGGAAGGTGGGGATTTAGGTTGTTGGAATCCCTGCTTTTCAAGACACCTAAATGACTGAGAGATGGATGAAGTGGAGTCTTTGTTCAGCAAACTACAACCCTTGGCAGTGAGAAGAGGAGTGGAGGACATTTTGAGTTGGAGAGAAAGAATGGAAAATTTTCAATTAGGTCCCTCTATTGCTCCCACACGAGGGTCTCTAAAGTTCCTTTTCCATGGGATATGATTTGGAGGTCTTGGGCTGCAGTGAGGGTATTATGGAAGGAAAGAAATGGAAGAGCTTTCAACAACGTTGAGCAGTCTGACCAATCGATTAAGTCTTTATTTATGTATACTTTTGTGAATTAAGTTAGGGTTTATATAGAAGATCATACTGTATCTATGATTGATTTATAGATTGGTTGCTTTTAAAGTAAGGGGAAGTTGTCTCTTTACTATTTCGATTTTTGGGGCATTATTTGTATACTTCGTGTTTATTGCTTTTGCCACTTTTAAGCGTTTCTAATGCAAGTTTTTTTACCTAAAAAAAAAATAATAAGGTTTGGGAACACCCAAACCTATAGATTAGTATTTTAACCCCAAAGATCAATTTTAAAAAAAATTGGTATTACTTCTATTGCATAGATCTAAGATGCGAACAAAATTAACTACACTCCATTGCCCTATGTAAATAACAACGAGATACTAAGTGCTCGGTCTGTGACTTGTTATCCATTGCATTCAATTCCCCCATAACTAGTGTCCATAGTTTAACGAGGTGAAAACTATCAGCCTCTCAAAACTACCTCTACTATCATTGAGTTACAAATTCTCCTATTATGTGATCATCTGACATATCTTAGCTCACAAAGAAATTATGTCAAATTCCACTTAAGGAACCATTATGGCCATAGTTTACATGAACACACCTCCTTAAGAATCACGCAAGAGCACATTTTGTTTCAATCCTATGAGATATTATGGTGCCTCTATTGAGAATACCTAGTGCTACCAGCTTCCATTAATAGTGACCTAATCCATAAGGAAATATATAATCATTTTAGGACATCACCTATATGTCAAAGCCATTTCTAATTTTGACACAAGCTCGATATTCTCCCAAGGTTGAAAAACAACACAATGAAGCAATTTGGTGAAGTCATGACTACTTGATTACCTTATGTTATGTCTTATTGTAAGTCCTATCCAATATGTAACTATATACACTAGTGCACTCACCATGAGAAACCGATCCCAATGGCCAAGACCAACCCTCCCTCTAATTAGGAGGTAGTGCACTATAACCTTTAGTGGGTTACCCAAGCCCATAACCGATTGTGAATTAATCATATACTTGCAAGGAATCCATGATTTGGATCTTTCATGCAACTTCTAAATGCACCCAAATCACAAACAAGGCAAGAGATGTGGGCGAAAATGTTCACAAAGTATAATGCATGGAATAAGGGTAGATAAAAGTGAAATAGAAACTTTATTAATAGATAATAAGTTTCAAAGTTTATTACATTATGTCATGCTTTTAAGGGTTTTATCCTAGCACTGGTTGCATCGAGTTCCAAAACCAAGACATTATCATTGAAACATCCTCATCCCATGCAGCAACTTTGGGACTTTTGGGCTTGGTACCAGTCTAAATGAATGGCTTAGCTTCCCCTTTCCTTTAAGGAATGACTGAGTTGATGACAAACCAAATAATTCCAGCCAACAAGTCTGAATGACGCTTGAAGATCTTGGTATGCACCGATAGAAGAGTGGGTTACTGTTTGATCAAAATTTTGGGTGGAGGGAGATAGATAGACATTAGTAGATATTTCAAACATATTGAGAAAGCGAATAAAAGTAGAGGAAGGGATTAGAAGTAAAGAGAACATGGGAGAACCAACAATGAAGGTTGTTTTTCTCTAGGTCGATTTCAGCAATGAAGGCTAAGAATCATTAAAACTTCAGCAAAGAAGACTGCTCTTGGTTATGACAACGAAAGTCAAAGAACAAAGAAGGAATTTTAACCAAAACCTTGCTTTGACACCATGTGAACAATCATAGAATTGTATTTCTTGTATTGATGGCAGAATTTACAATGAATATATATAGAGTTTACAGGGAAAACAATAAAGGAAAATAATCTTAGAATTCATTGAATGCAAACACCATTAATCAACTATACAAACGAGGAAAGAATCCCTAATTTATTGTCCTAATTTTATCACTGATTTACAACTCTAATCTACATCTTGTATAAGTTGTAAATTTCAATCAATCACAGTCAATCAAGCCATGAATCAATCATAATCAGTCAACACAATCCATGTTGCATTGAGATATTTATTTTGATGCCATAACTATATTTAGTGGCAAAATGGATTATGATTTTCCTGGATTGTGTAGTTCATCAGCTAGTCATTATCTTATGGTAATGATATCAAACATGCAGATATCTCACGCAGGAAATTATTTATTACAGGTAGTGGATGGAACATTCGTGGAAGAACCTGGGTCTGGTGCTGTAGCAACTGTTGAGAATAAAAAGGTTTCTGTTGGTACATTTGACTGGGTTCAAAGGTATTGTGGTATTGATCTCTTCATACTGGGCACATGGCTCATATATCACAAAATCTGATTACCCTAAATTGGAATTTGTATTTTAATGAAAAAATGTTTTACTTGTGTCATAAGTCTGTCTTGACACAGGGCTGAATGATTTTTATGAGGCTTATGGATTTCCTTGATGCATAGCAAGAATTATTAGCATTTTTAGATATATATATTTTAATTTTGGCTTTCCAAATTTTCTTTCTTTTCTGTTGACTAGGAAGCTTATATTAATTGTTTGGTGGCTTCAGTCCAAGCCTTCTTGGACATGAGAACATAATTCTAATCTGTATCAGGATATTGGAGTGCAAAGATCCAATGAAATAAAATGTCCAACATAATGAAGATCAGTTCATTTATCATTTTGCAAATGGCAAACTTGTCTGTTTTATACCAAGACATAATTCAGAGTTGGCATCATGCTGTTGGCACCAGTGCAGGGATTCTGGTTTATATATTTACTTTGAGGGCTAGTGTTAAATGTTAGTTTTGTTTATAATGCTTGCTAATGTGTTAGGTGACAATTTGGTTTATTCTATGGGAAATGGTAGGAGGGTTAGATTTTGGAAGGACAAGTGGTGTGGAGATGATCCTTTGTGTACCTCTTTTCCCTCCTTATTTGCTATATCCTTGGATAAGGAGGTTTGGGTGGCGGATGTGTGGAGCCATTCTGAAGGGGGAGTGTGGGCTCCTACGTTCTCTAGGCAGATTAATGATTGGGAAGTGTTCGATGTGGAGCGTCTTCTCTTAAGGTTGCAAGGGAGGAGGGTTTATAGTGATGTGGAAGATCAAGTATTTTGGACTAAGGCAAAGGACAGAAGATTTTCTGTTAAGTCTCTTTACAAGGCGTTGAAGCTGGAAAGACTAGGAGATTTTCCTGCAAGAGTTATTTGGAATTCTTTGGTGCCTCCGAGGGTGAGTTTTTTGCTTGGGAGGCTTCGTGGAAAAAGGCCTTAACCTTGGATCGTATTCAAAAAAGAGGGTTCTCCTTGGCTAATAGATGTTATTTGTGTCTGGTAGAGGAAGTGTCTATTGATCACATCCTCCTGCATTGTGGGTTGGCCAGAAGTTTATGGAGCTTACTTTTTTCCCTTTTTGGGGTTTCGTGGGTGCTACCCTTTTCGGTTAGAGAGGCATCATTGGGGTGGTTTGGGCCTTGTGTGGGAAAGGAAAGGAAGAAAGTGTGGTTTTCAGCTCCCTTGTGCCTTTTTTGGATTGTTTGGAAGAAAAGAAACAGTAGGGCGTTTGAAAATGAAGAGCATTCGATTCATGGGTGTAAATCGTTTTTCCTCTGTAATCTGTGAGCGTGGACTAGGGGTTTTTTTGGTTCTAGTCCCCCTTCTATTGTAAATTTTGTTGATTGGTTAGGCCCTGGTTAAGGGTTTTTTCTCTCTTTTGTATACCTCCTGTATACTCTGGGGTGCTTCCTTGAAGTGCCTCTTTTCTTTTAATATATTTCTCTTTATTCATCACAAAAAAAAAAAAAATGTTTGCTAATTTCATAATAATTAAGCTTTTGGGCTACTTGATAGTTTAACATGAATCCAGAATTTTTGTTCCTGGAAGTTTTGTCTCTGAGTTTCTCTCTGTTTATTCCCCCATTTGTTGAGCCTACATAGGAAGGAGGCTAGCATGAAGCTGATATGCATTGTTAGCCCATCCCTAATTAGCTTAATGTTTTTGCTTAGGTGTTTATTCAAAATTCTTACCTAGGCTGATATACAGTCCAAGATTCTTGCCTAGGTGTTTATCTAAAAGGACTCAGAAGTAGAATAAAGATTCCCCCATAATGGCCACAAGTTTCTTGTCTTCCTTATTTCCTAAAATGCATGACATATCTTACTTTTAGATTATGAGGATTTTCTTTCTTTTGTTCCTTTTTTTTTGGTCATATTTTCCCCTTCTCCAGGCATGGAGTTCAAGAGAATCCATTTCAAGAGGTGGATGAGCTTAAGAATCAGTCTGTTGTTTACGTGGGAGTAGATGGCACACTTGCTGGTCTTATTTATTTTGAGGACCAGATCAGGGACGATGCACGACATGTTGTTGAATCTTTGTCTAGACAAGGAATAAGTGTGTACATGTTGTCTGGTGACAAAAGAAATGCTGCTGAACATGTTGCATCAAGTGTTGGCATCCCGAAAGACAAGGTACGATTTCGATTAGTTTTATGTTTTAAAATCAACCTTTTAATGAACCCTTGGTATCAGTCATGATGGTTATGTGTGAAGCTCTATGTATATTACTAGAAATAATTGTAAGATTCTTGGAACAGAGTAGTACAAAATATAACTGCATGAACACAAAAGCACATAAATGAATGATCATTGCTAGGTTGGATTCTGGACCTACTCCAGATTAAAGCAATAGGTTTGAAAAAAGACACAAGATGAAATACCTACTGGTGTGGCTAATTATCTAATTTGCTGCCTTGAAGAATTCTTCAACTCTTCCAACACGAGTCATGTGCTGTAGAAAGTTGAGCCCACAACCTGTATTATGCAGCTTCACCAGTTTAGAGTCCATAAGACCTATTCTTGAATCTATGAGCAGCCATTTGATTCCACAAAAAAATTATGAAGCACTTGATTTTGCAATCTAGATAATTGAATCTGCAGGCAAACTGAATCCATGATTAATGGGAAATTGTCTGATGTCTCTACATTATCCACAGATTTTTTTGTATATCTAAGGAGTTTGAGAATACTTAATTGTCTTTAAAAAAATGTGTCGTCTCCTTAAGCATGGAGCAATTTTTACATTGTGAAAATAGTTGGTCTCTCTCACTAATTCTCTTTCAGATCTGACATTAACAGAGAGAAACTTGAACTAGAATAGAATTCTAGAGAAATCAGAACATCTGAAGGTTAAACCTACTAGGTTTGGCCACTTCAGTGGGGAAGATCCATACAGTAATTACTCGGTCAATCTGACCTAAGCTTTTGCTCAAGTAACTGAGCATAACATACATTAGTAGCACCTAAAATGTGTCTCTGGTTGATCCAAGCATAAGATTGATTACTTCAAGTTGAAGTGCCAGAAACTTGCTTGTTTTGCTCCAATTTGAATTCTAATCCTACTAAAACATTAATAGTTACGATTTGATTTATGCAGTTTACTTCCTAAGGTTTCCAAGCCACTTTCAATATCTAAATTGATTGGAAACCTTATGCTTGAAATATTAGTTTTGTGAAATCAGTGGTACAAGTCTTTAAAGTATTTTCATTACAAAATAGGTGATTGTGCTGTTGACTTTGATTTTATCATTGGGACAAGTGCCTTTGATGGAAGGCCCATCTGGGAATTAAGTCATTGGAAGAGTTTTCTGGAGGAATGGGAGCTTCCCTAACCCTTATGGCTTATATTTTGGTTGGAGTATATAGTCTAAAAGACAGGATGTAAACCAGTCAATAAGACCAGCTAATCATTGGCTAGAAGTGCCAACTCTACAGTCAAGAAGCACACTGGCACAACAGGTTATTGTGCTGCTGACTTAGATTTTAGCATTGGGACAAGGACCCTTGATGGAAGAGTTGTCTGGAGGAATGAGAGCTTCCCTAACCATTATGGCTTGTATTTTGGTTGGAGTATATAGTCTAAGACAGGATGTGTACCAGTCAATAAGACCAACTAATCATTGGTTAGAAGTGCCAACTCTACAGTCAAGAAGCACACTGGCATCATCACAAGATCTGCCAGAGAACTTGAAATTGAGGCTCCTTGTATTTTGGTTGGAGTATCATAGTCTAAGACAAGATCTTTACCAGTCAATAAGGCCAGCTGATAATTGGGATAGAAGTGCCAACTCTACAGTCTAGAAGCACATTAATATCAGAACAAGGTCTACAAGAGAACTTGAGATTAGGACTTCCTCAAATCTTGGCTATCATCATGAGTTTGTTGACTTCCAATTGCACACATCCACACTGCACCTCAAATTGAATACATAATCTGTCCAAGCAAAACTATATCCAATTTGGAATCTTTTGAATCTCTTGAGTCCATGGGCACAGCTCGAAACTACAAGAAATAAACAATAGCCTGGGGTTTTCTAGTTCTACCTGTTGATATCCTGAAGTACTAAGGGATGAAAATCCAAGTCTTACTTTTTTTCTCACAAACTTTCTCGTTCAAGATTTTCAACAATAGGTTGTCATAGACTTCACATAGTCCTTAAATGGACTTTCATGTATTTGATCTGGAGACTCAAGTTTCTCTGATTGTGTTTCTCTTTTTCTTATGTCCAATCTCGATCATCTTTATTTATAGAGGTGATAGAGAACAGTTGGATTAAACAGAATTGGATTAAAACAATCTCTATCATGAAAAAGCAAGGCTCTAGAAGTCTCAAGAACAGTTGGATTAAAATACATGTTCCAAACAATAAGCATGGCTTGATTGATTAAAGGTACTAGTTAGATTGATTGAGTACATACCCTTCAATTGATTGATTGAAGCTTTAAATTTTTGAAAACTTTAAAAGTTGAAGGGTACTTTGCATAGTCCCCTTCAATGAATTGAAGATTACTTGCAAAGTCCTTACATGAACTTTCATCCATTTGATTTGGAGATTCAAGTTTCTCTAATTGTTGTTTCACTTTCTCAACAGTGGTTAGATTGAAACACAAGTGTTTCAACCAGTAGACATGGCTTGATTGATTGGAGAGTACTAGTTAGATTGGTTGAGCACATCCCCTTCAATTGATTGATTGGAGCTTTAAATTTCTAAGAACTTTATTGCTTTTGGCTTTGAATTTTCAACCAACTTCAAATTGCTTTAGTTAAGACCTTTAACTTAAAAATAAGTGACCAAAAGGTCTGTAAGTCACTTACCAGATGCAATGGTCTCTTCAATGTTATATGGATCCTGGACAAATCCTCAAAGATTTCTCTTATTTAATTGGTTGATGTTAAATTTGACTCTTCATCACATACTTGTGGTATGGAATTTGCCACCATATTTTAAGCACTAGAATCCTAAAAATCTCATGCTTCAGAAAGGTGGATTTTTGCATTAGACAAATTAGTTTGAAGCTGTTAAACAAACCCATGTTTCAGAACAAAAAAAATATTTGAACATTAGAGGATTTACATGATTAAATGCCAGAAATAATTTGTGGATAGCAGGTGCTATCTGGAGTTAAACCAAATGAAAAGAGTAAGTTCATAAGAGAACTTCAGAAGGCTCAGAACACAGTAGCCATGGTTGGTGATGGAATCAATGATGCTGCTGCATTGGCTTCATCAGATATTGGAATTGCTATGGGTGGGGGTGTTGGAGCTGCTAGTGAGGTGTCTTCTATCGTCCTGATGGGCAACAGGCTTTCACAGGTATTTTCTGTCAATGTATCCTTTCAATTTGACAAGCTCTTCCTGGTAATTGTATGTTCTTTCACTAAGAAATTAACGAAACAATATAGAAGAGGAAATTAATTCCAACCAAACATGATAAAAAACAAAGCCTTTTCAGAAAAAAAAAAAAAAAAAAAAAAACCTACATATATTGCCCAGGGAACATGACTCTTGAAAAGGCAAAAGCGGTTACTTCAAACAGAAAGGAATACAGACTCTTCTCTTTGATTGGGCCAGGTCTGAGGCAATTTTTTGTGGGTGAGAAAGAAGGATTGATAATGATTTAGTAAGGAAGATCTACACATGTGTCTTCATATGTAGGTCTTTCTGCTGTTTTTCTTTATCTTTTTTTATTTTTTCTTTCAAAATATTTATTTATCTCAAGCTTCTTTTCTACCTCTGGTTTGATGTGGATGCTTCTCATCCCCAACCCTATCCCACCAAAAGGGGGAAAAAGGATGTTTACAAGCTGATAAAGAAAGAAATAGAAATATACAGGTAGTTATAGACTAATTTTTATATATTTCCAAACTAAAAGGGCTCGTATTCTTTATAATATTGTTAGCATCTTAAATAATGTTATCTTTTGCATTGCTATGTTGCAAACTTCAATCATAGATGCTCCTGTCATTTATTTGGGCTTGGTATTGTAAATGAGTTTCTGGATTTAGGGCCCTATACTGTGCTATGAAAAATTGACCTGGATCTCCTAGTGCAGTTGCTTGATGCTTTCGAACTAAGCAGACTAACCATGAAGACCGTGAAACAAAATCTTTGGTGGGCCTTTGCATATAACATTGTAAGTTCTTTTGCAACATACAAGTATATTGCATTTCTTTTTTTTTATGCCCAAACCTATTTTTAAGAGGTAGAGAATTTGTTGTAACTAGCAACCTTTTGTTATTGCCAAATGATTAAAAAGCTTTTGTAATACTTTTGAGGGGGAAAAACCCAAAAGTAGGACTATGAAATTGATTATAGGATTTCATGTAGCTAAATTCAGTCCTCAAATCTACTGGTAAACCCAATAAGATTTAAAACCTGTGATCACTCTTTGCGTCTAATGATCTGATCCATATTACTATTTACTCTCAGTGGTTTCTTTTCTAGAGGAAGTTCATGAATAAACCTGAGTTTCTCATCTAATGATTCTAGTTATCTGATTGTTATGCTTTCCTATGAGCTACCCTCTCTGTAGAAGTGGACTGTTAGTTACACATCTCTGTGGACATATGCTTCCATCATACAACAATTTCATCTACTCATTTCTCCTTGTTGAAACCTACCCAAATAACAATGAATTGTTTATTTATTTATTTTATAAGTGCCTTGAAAATAATCAAGCAGTTCACATTTCTCCCCTTACCCTTTTTAATCTTCTTTCTAGTGTTTAATTTTCCTTATTTCAGAATTGGAGCCAAATCAATACTTGTTTATGAATTAGGATAGAATTCTTATCGTGACAGAAATAATGAGTTTACTGAGATTATGTATGCTGTTTAGCTTCCATATTTTGCCTTTCTTTTGAAACTTCTGTTCTCTAAACCCATTAGAGTTGAACTCCACAGTCCAGAAATCTTAGATGATAGTTGTTTTTGAGATGAAACATTTTGTTTTTTGTTCCCATTTTTGGTTATTTTTTGGAAAAAGAAAAGGTATTCTTGAAAATAGTAATTAGAAAATGGGGACAAAATTAGAAATAAAATTGCCATGCTTTTCATCGAGATAACTGTTGTGCTTCGATTTATGAACCCAATATAGATTGGGGTCAAATTGTGCAATGAGAAAATCAATCTAGAAAGAGAATTGTAAGGAAGATGAAAGGCTAACTAAACTGCTTATTCATTATTGAGGCACTTAAAGTGAAGGTTAGCTTAATGTATTTTGATTTCAAGAACGACATTTACTAATGAAGCTGTTATATGAGGGAACCTTCTGTTCACAGGGATGTTTAAACTGAAATCCACATCAAAGGTGAGTTTAAAATCACAAAAATCAGCTGATATGAATCATCAGATGATAAAATCTTTTTGGTTTGCTCATGAAGTATAGTTACAATCCACAAGGTGCCAAATGATCTTCATGGATCAAGCATTGTCCTCCTTTCTCAGGGAGAGGGATGTCTGAAACTGTTTTTTGTTCTTCATTTTTCATTTTTATTCATTTAGGTTTTTGATAATTAAGATAGATTTGCTACACTTTGAACAATAACTGGTCTCACACACCAAATATTCACTTACAGGTTGGAATTCCAATTGCTGCTGGGATGTTGCTGCCTATAACTGGGACCATGCTGACTCCATCTATTGCTGGAGCCCTCATGGGTTTGAGTTCAGTAGGGGTCATGACAAATTCGTTGCTTCTGAGATCCAAATTTTCCGCAAAACAGAAGCAAATTTATGAAGCATCTCCAAACTCCAAGGCCTATTTAGTTTCTGATCGTCCTGGGGACCAAAAGGAAAAACTGAAGCAGCACTCTTATTCTCCTTCTAGATAGAGAGGCAGACAATAGTGAAGAAAAACTGGAGTATCCAGGTTGCTAGGTGGAGATATACAAAGTAACACAGCTTCTAATCCTTGATTTCCTTTGCAGATTATTATATTGGTACAAAAGCTGTGTTAACTTCTGTGCATGCAAATCAGTGTTTACCAGAAGGTTAGAGCTTTTTGAGGCAAATCCTCTTAAAGTTAAATTATTTCAGTTAGTTTCCTAGGAATAATATTCCCTCAAAACATGTAGACTTTTATTGAATCAGAGGGTTAACATCATAAGAGAAAAAATCCTTTGCAGGTGAAATTTCTGTAGTATCTAGGCATTCATTTTATTTAGTGAGATTGAAAATTTTTAGATAAAAGGGAATAGTTCATCATCCCTGTTGTGCATGTCAATACCTATTTCTTATTTTTATTTCATTTTGGATGCCTATAGGCTACCAACCAAGTTTCATCTATGCTTTTTCTTTTCATTGCTATTTAGCATGCTACTCCCTTTGAACTTTAAAGTATAAATTGACCTCAACACTGCAATTGAGGTTCTAAAGAGTCAGTTGGAGCCTGTAGATTCATATTTGTGATCTCAAACTATCAAATTAAATTCAAAAGTTTGAAGTTATGTTTTTCACCACTTTTGGCCATAGAGATGTAGTCTTAACTTGTATCAAACAAACATAACACTAAGTTTACAACACATTGGCAAAGGTGGTGTGAGAGTTCCAAAATTCTTGACAGGGAAGATGGCCTCAAAACTCTAGATTCAAAAGCATGGAGAATTTTTGGTTTCAATGTTGATGTTGGGCTGTCTCAAGTGTAGACAGAAATGTTGTTCCAACAACATGGAGTTTACTAGTACCAAACACCCAAGTTTGCTGTGGCCATGATTCCCACCTTTTTATCCTCTATATCAACATGATGAACTTGTTTTTAATCTATCTTCACCGAGCTTCGTCTTCTAGTCATGATATCATTGTGATTGATCTTGAGGACTCATTGCAGTGAATTCCTACACTATTTTCTTATATTGGAAATGCCTCTTGGGCCATGAAATTGCAACATATGCAATTTTACGTCTATACTTCTGATTGCTAAAATTGCTCACCTAAAGAGCAGATACTTAGGATTACTAAAATTGTTTGATTAAAGAGGGATTTGACACCCTATTAGTCCAAACTTCACCAAGTGGTTGACCTAACAGTGTTCTTTAACTAATAAACGATATAGTTTTTGTTCGTGTTTTATATTAGGTTGATAATTTTGTTCCAGTTATGCCCTCTTTACTTCATTGGATGAAATGAAGAAATGACATTGAAGATCACAAGAAAAAGCTGAAAATAGAAAGTTGCTAGGGGACATTTTTGAACGCCTCCCTCAGAACGTCTGAATGTCCTACCAGTGTTTGAATGTTCCCGTGAGGAACATTCAAATGCCTTCTCAGAGTTCAAACTTGCCTCTTCAATGGTTTGAACGTTTGAGGGTTTTGTTTTTTTTTTTCCCCTTCCTTTTTTGTTTATTTATTTATTTATTTATTTTGGAAAATTATGGTTTTAAATGTCATAAAATTATCTTTTGGTAAAATTACACTTTCAAAAGCTCTACCTTAATAAATGAAGCGAGTTAGCAATTGCTCTACCTTAATCTTCAAACTTCCAAAAGCTTTCAAGAATGAGTCTTGGAAAATCTTTTGGTAGAAGGCAAATCAGTATATTTATCCACATGCCTTAGCATGGGGTTCAAGTAATCCATTAAGGAGCACAAGATGTTGCATCAAGAACATGAGAAAAAAAGTGTAAGTACCGATCGATGGTATACGACACTTGGTATTTGGTTTGTCTACTTTCTCTTTATAATTAGTGTATATTACCTCTAATTGTTGGATTCATGGTGTTTCACCTATAGAGTTTCTATTGAGACAATGTAGGAAATTTTCCACATAGCTTACCTCATTTAATGTAACCTTCTATTAGTTGTGGAAAAAAAAGGCTTATAAAAATTTTGAAATTTAACATTAAAAAGCTTATACTAATTATTCACCCCTCACCTATTTTCCTCCTCTAGGTATTTTTGTGAATCAAAAACACACTTTCAATTAGTATCATAGCAACAAAACATTTAAGGAACCAAGGCCTTGTTTGAGTGGTGCTTTCTTATTTTTCATTTCTAGAAAACTAAACTCAAAAAATGGGGGAAAAAATGAAAACGCCAATTTGATGTTTTCAAAATTTTCTTAAAAAAAGTGAAAAATGTTGTCTTAAAAGCTAAAACCAAATAAGGGAATAAAATCATATAGAAGACTTCATGGGACCTACAATATAAAAGGAATATAAATATGATATATATTAAAGAAAAATATTGATTAAATAAAACATTATCTCATATATATATATTTGAAATCAAATATTATGTATGTATAAGTATTTTATTTATTTAATGATTATAAAATGTTATAAATGAACATATAAAATAAGGTCATATAAAATAAAATATATAACACACACACACAAAGCTTCTACTAAAGAAAAAAAGTAGAGTTTGAGGATAAAAGTGAGTGAGTTCTGACTTAATTAGAAATATCTTGTTTGCTAAAAAATTCAAGACATATATGAAAACTTCAAAAGAAAGCAAACAATAAAGATAACTCTAAGAAAGGAAAGAAGAATGCAACTAATTCAAGATATATATGAAACTTCAAAAGAATGAAAACAATAAAGATAACTCTAAGGAAAGAAGAACTCAACTAAGAATAAGGGAAACAAGAAAACTTCATCCAAATCTAATAACGTAGAATGTTATAATTATAGTAGATAAGGACACATTTCTCTAAGGGAAAATTATTGAATAGGGTGGGCTGGTGGTGATAATGACTCGAAAGGGTTACTTATCTCTTAAATTCCCACGAAGGACTAAAATTATTATTGGTCTTTTTTACCCTTTGAATGACTTTTTAAACTTTAACTTATTAGAAATAAGAGAAGAAGAAAAAAAACTTTCTTTGCTTCACTTTATGATTTAAATTTGCTACTCAACCAGCATATTACTTGTTATAAACAAGAGAGAAGGAAACCACAATAAAGCTTTAAGTTTTCACTTTTTGATCTTCTTGCCATTGTGGTCTTGTTATCCTATTTTATAAATGGAAATATAGAGAAGTTCAAGAAAACTCTTCTTCAAAAGGTATGCTAATTTATTTCTCTCTATAGAGATTTTCATTTTTGTTTAAGAAATTCCTTTTACAATGACTTCAATTTCTAGGTTTTATTTTGAGCATATGAAAATCTCCTTTTATAGTGATTTGAATTTCTAGGGTTTCATTTGGGTATATTAGAAATTATCATCAGTGATTTTAATTTTTAAGGTTTCATTTTAAGTATTTAAGAAATCCCCTTTTCTTAAGATCTATTATAAAATCAAAGTAATGTCGTTAAAAAATTTTGAACTTTGATTCTTATATTTACAAAATTGATGGTTTTATAATGTAAACCTCAAGTTTTTATATGAATAGTTGTATTGTCTTTTGTTTCATGGTTTTTGTCATACTGTATATTCTTACTATTATCATTTTATCTTTTGTTTTCTCTTCTTACTTCAACCTTCAATACCTTGATTGGCTAAATCAGATAATAGAATGGAAGTAGACACTAACTAACCAGTATGCTCTATAAGTACATTAAGTGTCATGGAACTTGTCTTATAGATAGTAAAAATGAGAAATAGACAACACTAAAAACTCATTATAGAGAGTATGAGCTAATACCAAGATGGTTTGCCTAACTCATATTGGTATTAACTAGATCTGATTTAGATTTATAGTATGTATAAAATAAGTAGAAAGAAGAGAGAGAGAGAGACGGAGAGGGAGAGAGAGACAAAAACAGATAAGGGGAGAGAAATAGAGATAGAGAATGCCTCAAGCAAGTTCTCAATACTTAAAGGCCATAATAATTTATGCAAATACCAATATTATCCACTAACACATTCTAATACAAGGAAAAATAAAACAATATTAAGAGCACTAGATAATTTGTGAGCAATAATAAAAAGATCCATTCTCAAATCAACTCATCAATGATTTAACCCCAAGTGCTTGAAGTAAGATTCTATCCTCCCCAACCCCCTCCCTTAAACTACTGAAACAAGAAAAGAAATTGAAGATTCTTTGAGAAAATTGAACATCATTATTTCAAAATGATTTCCTATCTTGAGAAAAAAAAAAAAAAAAGACAAGATGCTTGTGATAATGAAGGAAGGTCAATTTGGTTTTTAAAATAAGATGCCATACATATGAAAATATTCTAATAAAAGCTAGCCCCCAAAGGTGTAGCTAAACCATAATGCACTCTAGTAATGAATTAGAGGTCTTGAGTTCAAGCCGCCCTAGTATTTAAGTGGTGTAACATAAATGGGTGAGCCAATGTCACCCAAAGTATATTCACTAGCAGTCAAGATAAATGTCTTGCCATCAAGGTGGATCCCTCATTATTAAAAAAATAACAACTAATATTTGTTATTTAAATATTATATGTTATCGTGATTCAAGATCAACATTACAGTGCATAGCTTGAGCCTTTTACTCCTCTTTTATACGATGAATCGAAAGTCTTAACCAGTTTTAGTTTGTTTTTGTTTTGTTTTGTTTTTTTGTTTTTTTTTTTGTTTTTTTTTGCATTTTTTACTACTATTTCATAACTCATAGCAAATCAACTGAGTAATGTCACTAATCTTGAGTTTTGATGATACCATGGCCAAGATCAAGTCTCAAGCTAAACCTAAGTAAATAAATGACTTTGTTGTTCAACAAGAAGGCACCATGATAAACTTGAAAGTACTTGATAGTAGCACAGTAATGGTTTTTAGCAAATCATTATCTATTTGCGACTCATTATCGGTTGAACAAAAATGTGAACCCTGTAATTATAACAATCACTTGTTAAGGTAACAATTATTAACACGCTATAATATTTGAAAAAATGGAAACTCTTCTTATTGGATGATCATGATACTTCCCAAAAATCAAATTTTTTTATCAATGGAGGAACAATATCCCTGTTTTTGTTTAACAAAATACCAAAGAGGATGATTGACTCATTTTATAGTAGAAATAATTGTAGGAAATCCTTTGATAACATGGATTCCTATTTGTCAATGATATCCCACAATCAAAACAATTCATTAAATCCCATGAAACCATTTAATAGAAGTTCATTGATATTTTCTTTTTATAAAGAAAATCGACTTCAATTCTTGAATAATCCACATTGCTTCTGCTTCTATTACAACAAAATATTCCTTTTTTGTGTGGAAAAAGCCCATATAGACTATTCCTTAATATTTTGTTCATTCACAAGAAAATATTTTCTGTGTGGGGTGGTAAAAAAAAAAAAAAACATGTTTTTTTTGGAGAAAGAGGCTATTTCATTGATTGAGTCACAAGTAAAGTATCACGCTTTATTTGAACCAATTTCTATTATGTTTATCATACCAAGATCACTACCATAAGGAAACAATGCATTTTTAAGATACACTACTCCATTCATAGCTATAGCCTTTCCACTATTGTTATTAACTCATGAAGTGAAACATTAATATGAATAGTCAACCAATCTAGAACTACACAACACAATTGGACAAAGCATGACATGACATTTCAACCCAATTACAGACATTGTTTTAATCGTACTTTCAAATGTTTGAGCATAGAACTTCTTCAACATATCAATAATATTTTTATATTTATGGAAAACAACACAAAAAGATATAGGGATCACAACACAAAACAATGAGAACTAGATGAAATATTTCTTTAAACAAAATCTATTAAGCTTTGATTCATGCCTAATTGGTGTCTCAGCTGATTCGTGTCCAGCTGGTGCTCCTTGATTGAGGGAGTAATCAACAAAATTTATAACCTATTACACCATATACTAGGGTAGCAAAGACAAAGCTACTATAACATAGTGGCTCTAGGATCGTTCACTGGGATGGGTTTTCACTTCACAAATGATATTAATTCAAAGCTGAATTGGTGCCTTTTCAATTCAAGGTTAACTTTAAAAGAAAACATAAAGATGCTGGAAAAGGTTGGTTTTAAGCTAACAAAAAATAGTAACTGATTTTACTTACAAAGAAAAGTGTTTCTTGGAGTTTAGATCACTAGGCTCAGATTCCTTGTACAAAAAGGGAGTTCCGGTCACTTGTTTCTTTTCCTCGCATTAGAGAATTAACATATAGTTCCTTCTCCAACCGGTGTTGTATAAATGCTTCCCATTAATGGGTTCAAACACTAAATCCCTCTCACTGATGCACCTTGCAATGGCTCATACCTCTCACCTAGCCCTTGCCATTCAAGGTGATCTTTAACCTTGGATTACCCGTCAAAAGCTCGTAAGAGATAACTAATGGATGTCTCCTTGGAGTCCAAAAGCTTACCAAGTGTTGGCAATTCTAGAAAATCCTACCTTCAAGTCACCTCCCAGAGGCTCGCAAGGGGTAAACTAGTGCATCTCCATGGACGGAGATCACTTGCCTTACCAAGTGTTGGCCCAGGTGATTTAAAGGTGTTTTAAGTTAACTAAAAAGATAAAAACCATTAACGGGTCACACTTTCTCTTCATTAAAAACTAAAACAACAAAACTTCCAATTTATGCATGTGGAAACTTACCCGACTTTCCTCACTCCAAGATACGAAGAGCCTAGCCTCTCATCCTCTGAGGAAAAATCCTCAGAGTTTGGTTGGCTAGAAAGAAAAAGAACGAGAAAACAAAAATATATATGAAAAGCAGAGCAAGTGCTCTGTAGATATATTTCTTGCCAAAACTGTACAAAGGATTCGTCTCGACCTCCTCAAGAACAAGCTCTCGAGAGATATATATAGGAAGGTAATTTACCCTTCCTTGGATACTTCCTAGCTAAGGAATTACATGAGTGGCTGAATACAAGGAGAAAATGGAAATTTAGACACAAAAATATCATAAGAAAAGATCTAAAAGAGCCAGTGCACAACTATTGGGAAGCTTCAGGACCGTTGCACTGTGCAAAATGGCTGCGAAATCATTTCGCAACAAAAGGGTGATTTCGCAACCGAGCAAAATTCTTCCTTCAACTTGATGCAGTTGTCTTCCAATGGCTGTAACTTCCTCATTTCAACTCCAAATTGTGCACCGTTTGAAGCATTGGATTCTTGACTTCCTGAGATTTGAAATGGTATATAGAATGTAGAAAATGGACTTCGGAAAGTGCTCCAAAAGTGCGAAAGAAGACTGCAGCTGCTGTCCTCTGTTTTCCTCTTTGTTTTTCTCCTCTTTGCTTCTCTCCTTTTTGCATTCCGGATTTGCTTATGGCAAAGGACTTCAAAGCTTTGGTTCTTCATGTTTCTGAGCTCTTCATTGCTTTGCCATGGATTCCAAATAACTCTCCTCAATCTTGGATTGCTTTGGTGATCAAAAAGCTATCAAAACACCAAAACTTAACACAATTTGATTAGAATTGATTGCAAGGGTCCTTAACATGTTAATTGGGTTAAAAGGCAATAACTACTACTCAAAAGTGTTTAAAAGAGTTAATTACAAGCTATGAAATAACACTTTTTGAGTAGTAATCAAGCTTATGTTTTCTACTAGCCAAAACACAAACTTGATTTAACAAGGAAAAAATAATCCATAGCTAAATCATAACACATATTAGGAACCCAACCTAACTTTATGCAACATAGAATGATAGACTAAAAGTACAATTCTGAAATGTATCTACCGTAGTGCCTTTATTTGCTATTTTAAATTTTTTCTTCACAAATCCATCCTCAATAAATAGGAGGTCTAGGGTTCCATATTATAGCCTCTTATAATTTTGGCAAAGAGAAGCCAACATAAGTTTCATATAATATGTTATTTGCGGTAAGTAAGAAAAACTCACTTCGCTACCTGACTCAAAAGACCTCAAGGTAGGTGCATATAGGCCATTACATATGCAAATCACTTGCATATGATACCATTCAGTAAATTGTTGATAGAAATAATTATTAATTAATTAACAACCAATGATTATTTTGATACTATAAGTCTTGACAATGATGTAGTTTTATGCCCATTTTTTCATGATACATGTCCTGACTCGTTTATTTTAGCAACATTTCCCTTCCTATTATTAGCCTTCCTTTTAGTAGAAACCTGCATGAGTAGCAAATATATCACTCTAATATGAAAAATAAGCTTCTTCTAGAAAACAATAGATAGTAAAACATAAATATTTAAAACCATAAAAAGAAGCATAACTTTAACTTCAACAAATCAATACCAAACAACTAATATAAAGTGAAAGTTCTAGTTCCACATACTCATAGAAAATGAACTTCCTAATGTTGGGATTGAGCCTCAAAAAGCACGACATGATGTAACAAAGTTAGACTTAACTATCCTCTTGCTATCTCTTTGGTATATTGGCATTGATTTGGGCATTCAACTCATGTCTTTTACATTATACATGACTTGGATGCATTAGGAGTTGCACAGAAGATACAAGTCATCGGTTCCTTGCAAGTAGATAACTTGTCCATAGTTGGTTCATGGATTTGGACAATCCAATAAAGGTTGTAGTGCACTACCTTCTAATTGGAGGGATGCCTTGTCTTGGTCATTGGGATGAGTTTCTCATGGTGAGTGTATGTGATGAACAATGGACGAGACCTATGGTGAATCATGATGCAAGGTTAACAACTGTCATGATTCACCAAGATACTACATTGCATGGACTCTCAACCTTTAGAGGATATTAAGCATGTGCCAAAATCAATAGGAGACTTTAACCTATGGATGAGACAATAAAGTGGTCATATATCCATATGGATTGGGTCACTATTGATAGAGGTCGGTGGTAATGGGTATTCTCAATAAAGGTACCATGATATCTCATGAGATTGAGACAGTGTGTCCCCTTGGGTGATCCAAAGGACATGTGATCATAAAATATGTGGCCACATTAATTTCTTTAGTAGAATTTGACATATGCTCCTTAGAATTAGAGTATGTCATTTGATCACATAATCAGTGGGATCTGTAACTTAAGGATTTGAGAGCTAATCTTGATAGGTGATAACACTACCTTGTTAGATTATGAACACCAATTCATGGAGAGTTTGCATACAGTGGATAGTAGGTCACGAATCTGAGCACTTGGTGTTTCGTTGTAATATACATAAGGCATGGGAGTGTAGTTGACTCTCTATAGTGGGATATTGAGTCAATTTCAAAATTTGATTCCGAGGGAGCTAGTACACCTATGGGTCCTAGTGGTCCTCGTCGTGAGCTCATATTCCTTGTTGGCACAACTTATGAGGGTTGGATGGGTTTTTAGTTCACTTTTGTGCATGTGGTCATTTTAATAATTACATAAGGTTGCACAGGGATAAGTGAGTGGTATCTTTAGATTAGGTTAGTTAATTAATTAGACCTTGTATGGTTAATTAATCAATTAGTAACCTTTTTAGGCTAGATTAAGTGACCCAAGCCCATGGTGGGCTTAAGTCACTTAAGCTTAGTAGGAAACTTATAAATACCCCTTTAGGGGTTAGGGTTTCCAAGTCTTACCATTCTCTCCTTCAGTTTAGAGAGAGAACCCTACCCTCCATCTTTGAGATTTCTACCATCTCAATGCTTAGACACAAGGAAGATTCATTGGGCGGAAGATTATGATGTTTACGAGATCCATTACTACTTTGGAGTTATCTATGGATTGGAATCAATCCTAGAACATTCGAATCAAAGGTATGTGACTTTATTCTCTAAATCTATGTTTTCTATGGTATCCTTATTTTTTTTTAGTACCTGTTTATTTGCTGCGATAGATCTAGAGAGCCCTAAGGATTGTTGCATGCACCCTACACAATCCAGGGCATGGAAACAGAGTAATCCGAGGTTCCTAACACCTAAAAGCTTAACACTAACTAGAAGTAATTGTAATACCTAGTGGAGAAATACACAAACCTATAGGCAAACAAGCCACAAATATCATCCTTTAGGTTAATAAAATGGGGAAATAAACATGCGATGGAGTTCAAATAAATGACATCTCGCCAAACAAGACATTGATGCCATGTTGGACAACTAATTTTCCTAAAAGCTTAAGCTTATAAGATTTGGGCACACAATGTATATCATGCACTCCAACAATTCTCATAATTTCTAAATTCAATAAGATCTTATGTTTCATAAAAGTAATAAACTCATTTCTTTTTATTAGTTGTTTTGTTTTACTAACAAGCAAATTGTCCAAGAAAAACACCTCAACAACCTACATAGCTCATGTTAAGACTATGGCAACACTTATTTTTCTGTATGGAACCCACCCTTTCTCTTAGGAGGGAGTAAAGTATTCCAAGAGCTAAGACTAAATAAATTGCTAGTGACCAGCCAATGATTTTAATGAATTGTTTATTAAAATGTAATCGGTGATTAAAATTTTTTTAATTAAGCTTCTAGTATTATTAGATGTAGATGCATATTAGTTTGATAAAAAAAAAAAAATCTATCTCCTTCCAAAGTCACTCATGGATATTAGTTGATGGATGGGCATAGTTGAAATAATTACAAAGTTTTGGGTTTCATTGTATCTTGTCTAGGAGTGAACCTATTATTTAGTAGAATTAATAATAATTAATTGATTACTATTCTAATTAAGAGTTAATTATAGGAATAGCAACCATTTACTTATAAAAAATAATAATAATAAAAAAAGAAATAGCAACTAGTTGGAGTCAAGATTAGAGAAAACTTGTCAAGCCCATTTTCACCTTAGCTAGGAAACTAGCCATCTATTTGGATCTTGGAAATTCATGTTCTCTTGTTTGCTTTATCAAAGAAAATAAGAAGGAAATGAAATATAATGAAACAATAGTTAAAAACTTATAATATTTCCCAAATATGCTTTCTTTATATAAAAAGGTATAAATTTGCAAAGAATGGAGAAAAAAATTGAGTTCAAACTTAATTTTCATTATGTTTCATGTCTATCAAATGCCCACATCTAATTTATGTGCATGTTAGCGTCTACCTACAATTCAATCATGATAGCAATATGATGTACAAGTAGTTCTTTCAACTCTCCAAATTTATAGTTATAATGCATAGACTAGGCAAGTTAATATATCAACAATATACAAAACTTGATTGTTGGAGAAGAAAATTGGAAGATGGGTAAGCTTATCCAAAAAAGACCCAACCATTGAATGCATGTCTTGGAAACATTCATGAAAATAATAACACACTACAACAAATATTGCTTTTTGCACTAATTTTTTTACCATAAGCAAAATTTCGTGGCAAAATGTCACTTTTAGCCACAAATTCCTTTTTTGTCACTAAAAATAGTGGAAATAATTCTTAAAAAAAATACTTTTTACCATAAAATTATTTGTGATAAAATATTATTTGTTGCTACGAAATTAATTTTTGTTGTTAAAAATATGACAGGAATAATTCTCATGCAATATATGACATAGTGTCATGAACTCCACTTTTTGCCTCAAAATCATTTGTGGCAAAATATTGCTTCTAGCCACAAATTTGCATTTCGTTTTTAAAACTAAGATAAGAATAATTCTCACATAATATGTGACATTTTACAAAAAACTTTACTTTTTAGTACAAACTTATTTCTAATAAAAAAAATATATAAGGAAATACTTATAAATTTAATTTTTTGTTCTACTTTTTTTCTGCAATCTAATTTGCAGTAGACAATTACCTTTTATTTTAATTATATATGCACCACTTTTTATATAATAAATTAAAAATTAAATAGAACTATTAAATAATTAATATTTTATATTTAACAATTTATAAAAGTATTATACAAAATAGTCATTAATTATAAAAATAGTTTTTCTTTATTAAAACTAAAAAAAGCTTGTTGTTGATAAAAAGTGAAAAAAAAGAAAAAAAAAATAGTCATTTGATATTTTTATGCAAGTTTAACAATTCTAAAGTTGAATAAATAAATGAAATTTCTAAAAATTTAATAAAAGTAAATAAATTTTGAAGCTTGCATTTTATTTTAACTTTTTCTTGGCAAAAAATTATTTAGTGATTAAAAATATAATGAATCAAATAAAATAAAATGAGCGAAAAGTAGGTTTTCATGTGCTAATATGAAAATATTAGCAAAATGGAATCCCAACTTTATATATTTCAAATTACCCATTCGACTCCCATAATATTTGGAATTTCATGCACTATTTACTGATATGTATTTCAATACTGACGTTGTCGGCTACCTTGCCAATCAAGCCTCCAACTAAGGCTGCCACGTATGAAAAAAAAAACAAAAACTTAAAACTTCACCAAGCACTTAACTAATTTTGCATGAACTCTCTGCTTCTTTTTCTAGAAAACCTAAAATCCCATGAACCCTAACCTCTCGACCCTTTCCCAAAGTCCCAAAATCCCATGAATGCCTAATCTCTCTTCTTCTTTCTCTAATTCTCAAAAATTGAAATCCAGTGAACTAACCTTTGTGTTTATCTAAAAAGATTGACAATGCAAAAACCCTAATGCATCGCTTCTTACTCTCATTTGTCATTCTTATTTTCTTAAGCCCATAAACTCTCATCTCCATGATACAATGAGGAGTGTAGCTTTCACAAGTGAATTTTATACATTTTGAAGTCGGATTATTTAGTGTGAGAAAAAGGCTTTGGCTGTTGTAGACTAGATCCTATAAATCCCATCTCACTTCACTTATCTTTAGGTACCATAATTTCCTGCTAAAATCTTACACTATGAGCCCATATATGTTTGATTCACCCATGATCTATACTTGATTTCATTATTCAAGAGTTCAAGAGTTCAAGTGCTTCAAAACAGACCATGAATCCTTCAAAATTTTAAATCTTATGTTATGGGTGTTGTTCAAAACCACAATAAATTTGTTCTTATGTTATGAATCGATTTAGTATGAAAGCATTATTTATATATATTGTGTTGTAGAAACCATAGTTAATTAGCTTTTTTCTATTTCATTTTGTTTGTATGTGTTTAAACCTGAGAGTCATAGAACTCCCTTAAAAATTACTAAAAGAGAGGGATATTAGTAGGGTACCTTAAAAATCTTTATGGGTATCTCAATAGCACTAATTTCACAAAACATACAATGGTATGTTTTATGAATGCTAGTTCTCATTGGGTTTTGAGAAAATAATATAAAGACAATATTGAAGCTTCAATGTGTTTGACCTCTTGTTTGGTATGTTGGAAAATTGTAGGAAAGGAAAATAAAGATACTGAAAATTCAAATTGTTAGGTGTAGGAATGCTACTCTAAATATTCACATGATGAAAAATGGTCTATTTCATCCAATGGTTTTTTGGCCTCCCAATTTTGATTGAATATTTAGAGCCCCTTATGTTATATATATATTGGAATTCCAATAGCTCTTGGGATTGATTTTAAGAATATTAAAAACTATTAAAACTTGGATATTTTGTAAATTTTTTTAAAATATGGAAGTGGTTATCTTATTTGTTGATAACCTGTGCTCTTGGGACTGATACAATATTGTATATCTAATTTTTAAAAACTTTATTTTATTTGATTCTAAGAATAAATTTCTCCTTTAAAACCAAATATGAAAAAAAAGTATTTTTCTAAACATCTTAAATTTATTTTAATTTTTTTTTTTGGAATGGATTCTTTAAAAATTTGTTTTAGTTGAAAACTAGTTTTAAGCCAAAACTTAGGTATTTTAAAAAACAATTTTCAAAAAAAAATTATCAATATTTTTAAGAATAAAATTTTGTTAAAAAAACTCAAATATAAAGATTGTTTTTATTTGTAGAGAAAATTATTTTTTTTTAAAAAAACCTTTGTTTTTGAAAGCAAACAAACTTTGTTTTTTAAAAAAAAAAAAAAAAATTGGTCAAATAAGGTTTGCTCTTTGTAAAACTTATTTTTGTAACAAATTCTCAACAAATTATTCTATACAAAAATTGAAAAATAAGACAAATATAAATTTAAAATTTTTACATATCTATTTTATTTTCTTTAAATATATATATATATATATATATATATCATAGCGTAATGCTTACTATTTTGGGTGAACTAAGACTAATGACTACCAATCATGCTTACTATTTTATGTGTACTCGATTACTTGTCTTTTAGACACAATGAAAGCTTGGGATGATAGGGACAATATTTGATTAGTTTCTTTGGTTCCTTTTTATGTAAGTTACATTACCTATTTTGTGATGTAAGTTTTCTTGTTCAAGACCCTTATGCTTTGCAACCTAGTCCTCTCTCAGTTTTATCACATTGAGATAGTAAAGCTAGATATATCATTAGCATTATGTTTTAATAGGCTAATCGGTTCAACTTATGTATTAGCTTACTAAACCTTAGGTACTACTTTAGTGAACTTTAGGTACTACCTTAGTAAACTTTAGGTACTACCATAGTAAACATTGGGTTACTACCTTGGTGAACCTTAGATACTCCATATGTGAACCTTTGGTAGTTCCTTTGACATTCTGTTTTAATAGGTCATTTAGTTGGTTCGCTTTAGGTACTAGTTTACTGAAGTTTGGTACTACCATAGTGAACCCTAGGTATTATCCTAGTGAACCATAGGTACTACCTTAGTGAACCTTAGGTACCACCTCAGTAAACCTTAGATACTACCTTAATGCACCTTAGGTACTACCTTAGTGAACGTTAGGTACTACCTTAATGCACCTTGGGTACTACCTTAATGAACCTTGGGTACTACCTTTGTGCACCTTGGGTACTACCTTTATGAACCTTAGATACTTCATTTGTTAACCTTAGGTACTTTATTTTTTAACCAAAGGTAGTTCTTTGGTCTCAATCATATGACCTACCTTTGGCATTAAATTAGGATGAATCTATAGCTTGAAGAGCAATTGAGAAAGTATGGAACTTGTCTACTCAATACCCAACTTATTTAATTGCATTTAGATATGAGCATGATTATTATTTCTTAATAGGTTAGTCATTTTCTTATCTTGGCACCATGGTAGGGATTGTGGCATGGGTCATGGCATAGGCGGTGACACGTTTCATGTGTCTTGGCTCAGACCATGGCAACATGGCATGGGCCATGGCACGTGTCATGGCATGGTCGATGACACTTATCATGTGTCTTAGCATGGGCAATAGTAATCGTCACATGTCTTGGCTCGGGTCGTGGCACCATGACATGGGTCATGGCACTATGACATGGGTCATGGCACCATGACATGGGTCATGGCACCATGACATGGGTCATGGCATGCATCATGACATGAGTGGTGTCATGTGTCATGTGTCTTGCCATGGGCTGTGGCACGAGCGGTTGAACGCGTCATGTGTCTTAGGTATGGCTATGGCACCATGGCATGGGTTGTGGCATAAGCGATGACATAGGTGGTGGCACGCATCACGTGTCTTGACTCGAGCAGTGGTACGCGTCATGACATTGGTGGTGGCATGCATCACGTGTCTTGACAAATGTCGTGGCATGTACTACATGTCTTGGCTCTAGCTATGGCACAATTTCAGGGATTGTGACATACGTCATGGCACAAGCGGTGACACAGGTCACATGTCTTGGCACGAGGTGTGGCACCATGGCAGGGGTCGTGGCACGAGCAGTGGTACATATCATATGTCTTGGCTCGGGTCGTGGCACAGGTAATGGCATAGGCAATGGCACATGTCACATGTCACATGTCTTGGCTCAAGTTGTGGCACCATGGCCGGGACTATGGCATGGGTTATGGGATAAGTAGTGGCATGCATCACACATCTTAGCACAAGTCATGACACCATGGTAGGGGTCATGACTCAGGCGGTAACAAACGTCATGTGTTTTGGCTCGAGCCATGGCACCATGGTACAGGCCTTGGCATAGGTTATGGCATCAGTAGTGGCACGTGTCACATATCTTGGCTCAAGTAGTGGCACCATGAAATGGGTCGAGGCACTTGTCATGGCACAGGAGGTGGCACGTATCATGTGTCTTAGCTCGAGTCATGACACCATGGAAGGGGTCATGGCATGCATTATTACATAAGAGGTAGCATGCGACACGTGTCTAGTCTTGGGCCATGGTACCATGGTAGGGGTGGTGGCACACATTGTGACATGGGTTGTGGCATGCGTCACATGTCTATGCTTGAGCCTTAGCAACATGGCATAGGCCATGGCAAGGAAGATGGCACGCGTTACGTGTCTTGGCATGAGTAGTGGCATGCGTCATGTGTCTTGGCATGGATAGTGGTACCATGGTGGGGGTCATGGCATGCGTTATGGCACTGGCGGAGGCACACATCACATGTCTTGGCTTGGGTCATGGCATCATGGTAGGGGTTGTGACATTCGTCATGACACATTTTGTGGCATGCATCACGTGTCTTGACTTTGACTATGGCACTGTGGCATGGGGGTCGTGGCACCATGCTTGGGGTTGTGTCATGCATCATGGCACAAGTGGTGGCACTCGTTACGTGTCTTGGCATAAGCCGTGGAACCATGTTATAGACTGTGGCATGCGTCATGACACGGTAGTAGCACACATCATGTATCTTGGCACGAGTCGTGGCATGCGTCATGACATAAGTGGTGACATGTGTCACATGTCTTGGCATGGGGCATGGCACCATGGCAAGGGCCGTGGCATGCGTCATGGCATGAGCAGTGGCACACGTCACATGTCTTGGCTCGGGTAATAGCACCTTGGTAGGTGTAGTGGCACATGTCATGGCATGTGCGGTGACATGCATCACATGTCATTGTTTGGGTCATGACACCATGCTTAGTGCTATGGCACACATCATAGCATAGACAATGGTAAGCGCCATGTCTCTTGGCATGAGTCATGACACCATGTTAGGGATTGTGGCACATGTCATGGCATGAGCCTGCATGCGTCACATGTCTTGGCACGGGCTGTGGCACCATGTCACATGTCTTGGCTCGGGTTGTGGCACCATGGCATGGGAGTCGTGGCATGCATCATGTGTCTTGGCTCGGGCCATGGCCCCATGGCATGGGAGTTGTGGCACCATGTTAGGGACCATGGCACGCGTCATGGAATGAGTAGTGGCATGTGTGATGTGTTGAGTCATTGCAGCCGTCACGTGTCTTGGCTCAGGTCGTGGCACCACCATTTTCTAAGTTTCCCTACTTCTGTGTTTCCATGTGCCTCACCCTTGGGAAGGGAGTGACCGACAGATTGATTGAACAATCATGCTTCCAAGTTTTCGTGTTTCCATGCCTTGTCCATGTCTTAAGGGCTTGAGCGTCATGGAAAAAAGGAAGGGGAGGGATGGGTGCAATCAGCAGATGCATTGAAGGGTCGGGGGGGGGGGGGGGGGGAAGCATACTTGGCACCTTCCTAAGGGATTCTAAACCTTAGAGCCGCAGTCGGGGAAAATGGAGTGGGAGTGTAGTAGGGTGGTTTACGGGAGGGGGAACGAATCAGAATGACATAAGGTTGAAACATAATGGATCACAACAGCAAGACCACTCTGCCACTTACAATATCCTCTATTTTATATTTAAGTCATCTATAAAGGATCCTAAGTATTTGTAAGGATTCAACTTATGGAGGTGATTTCAGAAATTTATAAATGCATTTTTCTGTTCAAAGCTAATAAAGATGCAACTGCATTGAATGATCCACAATATTTTGTAAATCCATGGTTTGCCAAATATGAGGTTGCTAAAAAAAGCCTAACTCATTACTGCCACCAATGTCACCACTACTCAAATGATGACCATGTTCATTACTTGAGTTATCAACATTTTTTGGTTGGTATAGACATCTTAGTGGTGCTTATTCTTGAAAAAGGAAAAAAATATCTTATGGCTGATAGAGTTATCAAATAAGTAAGGAAAAATTGTGATAAGCACGACCGTATTTGAACTAAGAATTGTTTATGGATAGAAAAATTATTCACAAAACAAGGTTCTAATATTTAGGTGGAAGCCCCAATTGGTTGACTACCATATTTGTAAGGATTGGTTCCATCACTAGAGACACATTTTTGAAAAACTTGAGGGAATTCAATATTGTGTAAAACAACAATGATCAACAATCCAAAGTGATTAAGGTTTCAATCCGTAAAGCTTAAAGGTTATATCTTCAGTCAAAAAATTGAAATCTAAAATATTGTTTTTGATTTCATTTGCTTTAAACTAACTAAATCATGAGCCAAAATTTTTTTGGAAATAGGAACAATTTAGCAAGGATTTTAATATCCTAAGTATTTGACACGGTAGTGTAGCTAGTGGTAATGATTGCTATAAGTATAGTTCTAAAATGTTGGAAGGGCATCAAGGTGCAAAGTCCTCCTGAAGCCTAAGGCGTAAGGCATGCTTAAGGCATGAGCTTTTGTCAAATGAGGTGCACCCTAATTTACATACATAATTTTATATAATAAGCTTGGAAAGGTACGAATTTTTTTTTTCTTTTTCTTTTTTTTTTTCTTCTTCTACTCAGTGATTGCCAACACACTTGAGATAGGAGAAACCCTAATTTAGGGCTTGGGCTATTTTTATTTTTTTTTTCATTTTGTTAGGTCAAAGTGCAACATTTGAAGCATTAGAATTTTAAAGAAAAAAAATGCCAAAACAACATGATTTTGCCCCTTGAAAAATAAAAATAAAGAAATGTAAAAACAACGTCATTTTGGTTCATTTCTGTTTAAAATTCTACAACTCAAAACATTGTGTTTTAACTTAACAAAATTATACAAGAAAATACAAGAAAGAGGTTGTGTGAAGAACTTAGGCAAGAAAAAGGTTCAAGGATAAAAATTGATAAAGAAAATACAAGTTGAAGAAATGGAAATATACAATACAAAATTATCAAATAAGTGAAGAAAAGTTTAGAACCATTCTCATGCAACACTGTGAACACTGACCTGTCCCCACTGATTCTTCATTACTATTGAATATTTTACCAACATAACTAAATGGACGAGAGTTGATTCCTTTTTCTTCCTTGTTTCCCCATTTGGCTTCTTTAAAGACTCTTATGGATATAAAAAAACTCATAAAGAGAGAAATCAAAAGTGAAAATATGAAAGAAAAAGAAATATCATAAATTTTATGTGGCAGACAAACTGACTTGAAGAATCCATTATATCACAAACATACATTCTCTTCAAAGATTTCATATTCAATAGAAAACTAAAACATTGGATCATTGATAAAGACATATAACAACCTATTATATATAAAAGTAGATCACCCAAAAACCCAAATTTCAACTCATACTAACCGATTTAAGACATTTCACCAAACAACTTTTTAGCAACAAATATACAACCTAGCTTGGCAACTAAATGCACCCTAGAAACACAAAAAAGTTATTGAGATAAATAATAAGAAATTTAAAACATAAAAGACAAGTCTATTAACACTTTACAATCAAATGGCATGTTAGCTAGCCCAACAAATTCAAACAAATACCCAAAACCAAAGAATATGTAATGTATAATAACACACTACTGCATCATAATATGTTGTAGATGCAAGCAATTTGCATAATAGTTAAGAAGTGCATTGAATTTTGAACTTCACTAAATCAGTGGCAAGTATTTTGTTTGATTTTAGAAAGCTCTATAAAAATAAAATTAAAAAATAAAAAAGTTGCCAAAATGTCAAGTTTGAGTTGACTCCATATTGATTAATTAACTGAAATAACACTCCTTTGTTTGAATTTTATTTACATTTAAACCATTTTAACTTGAACTTTACTTGTGGTGGGGGGTAAAGGGAATTGGGAGCTCATTTAGATTCCATATTTGTCATCTCTCACTTTCTATGCACTAGACAAGCTTGAAAATATATGGAGATTCAGTTGAAGGTAAGATGTCACATGGAAACTCACTTTCAAAACTCAACAAGAATCTCACAACTTCAATGTTGAGGTAGAAAAAGGATTTTTACCAACCCAAAATATCAATTCATGTACACAATGCAGACGTAAACAATAACTTTGTTTGTCCTTCAAATTTTGGATTTGGAACTTTTACTAAGATAACACATCGTAATCCCTCTCTTTTAATGCTTTAAATTTTTTATTTAAATTTAAATATAAGTTCAATAAGTCAAAGAAAATAACTTAAACATTGTTATTTTCATATAAACCATGTGATGCTTTACACAATATTTACATTTAATAAACATTAATAAGGAAAATATTAAGGTAACATCCCTCAGCCTTAAAACAGGTTTCTACTAAATAAATTGAGATAATTATGACAATTGATATGTAAACCAGTGGATACCATGAATCAAGGAATATATTAAGGCAATAACAAAAACATAATCAAGGAACATCCAGTCAAGCCATGCACACTCAATAAATCAATAAACAAAGCAAAGGAAAAAAGTGTACCTTGTTAGCTTGTTAAAAGTTTCCATAAAACAAAGGAGTTAATTCACAAGCAATAATATCATAATATGTCTAATTATGCATTTCACCCAAATCATGAAGCAAGGATAGGACAACATAAACATTAAGCTAAGCAAGATGGTTTAGTCATGAGAATATAACATCTATACTAATGAAGATAAGGGGATAAAGAAAGGAAGACACATACCTTATTGGCATGTAAAGCGCGTGCATAAAGATGAGATTAATTCATGAATAATAATAATGAGCTTAAAAAATCAAAGTTTAAATTTATATATACATAGCATGCCTCAATTCAAGGAATAAAAGATAATAATGAATAAACTCAAGGGAAAAAGGTATATTATTTACAAATTTAAGATTGACTAACTTGTATTCATCTATAAGAATCAATTCACATAAAATATCAAAGGAATGATTTTAATATAGAGAAAAGTCCAATTAATATACTTAATCCATCTACAATGTGAATTAAAGTGATCAAAATTGTCAAAAATATATGAATTATCATTAACAGGGCATAATAGAGGTTTTCACAAAATAAATTATAAATAAATATCAAGAGTTGTTATTTCATCATTATTCAAAATGTTGAATTAATTAATCATATCTCAATTAATACTGAATTAAATCACAAGTGGGTTACTACACATAAAAATCAACATGTGACAAAAACAAGAGACTTTGCAAAATAAATCCTAAAAAATTATTTAAAGATGAAACTTATCATGAAAAAAATAGGTAACCTCTCCTATGTGTTTAGATTACAACCTAAAACATCAAATTAATTAATTATGGCTCAATTAGTACCAATTCTCACAAAAATCACAATTAGTCCAGAATAGAGTAGTTTTCCATGACATATAGAAACTAATTTATTTAACCAACCTAGAGATGTGCAAAAATCCTACCAAAATTTGTATAATGTATTTAAAATGTCTATTTTATATATAGGAAAAATAATTCCAAGACATGATCATGTACGTAACATATTTAAAATTAAATAAACATTTCTCAACTTCAAAAGAGAACCCGTGTAGTACATGCAAAAAGAAAAAATAACAATTTTTTAATATTTTATGTATCTAAAATTAAATTCAAGAAGTCTAGAATAAAGAAAAAATATCTAAATAAATTAAAGAGGTCATTTAATAATTTAATGTTGTAAAGACATTTCGGGTGTCCAGAATAGTTCTTAAATTGTATCTACTAAAAGACTAAATTAAATCTATTAATGAAAGAAGTGTTTTAGGTTCAAACATAATTTATTTCATACATTTAAGGAGTCCAAAGCAATATCCAAGCATTAAAATAATTTTAGAGTCTCCAAAATTCTTATGGAAATTTATCTAATGTGCAACCACCAAACTCACTTTAATCCACCACAAGTTAGGTCTCCAAAAATCCATTTACAACACAACCCCATTTGAATAAGCTTTCCATATGCTACTATATATTCAACCATTAAACTAGGCACTATACAATTGCCATTTTATTCCATTAAGTATTGCTACAATTAGCTTTGAATCCACATGAATTCCATTTGAATCCAAACTTTAAACCGTTGAATATGGATGAAATCTCTTCATTAATTCAAAGCATCATCACAACTCAAAGTGGATGAAATTTCTCCATTAGATCAAAGCATCATCATGACTCAAAGTGATTGAAATCTCCATCAAAATCCAAGCAATCAATAACTGCAACTTTTCTCCATGAATTAACAATTGAAGATAACTGAATCTCCACTAAGGGCAGTTGAATGTTCCACTATGAATGGTTGAATTCTCCACTAAGGACAACTATAATTCCCAAACACGCACCAAGAAGCCTTCAAATTCTTTATAAGTCAGTTGCAAAATTTTCACTAAATCTGAACTTCAACATGACACTCTAGTGGCTACAACTACAATTGAATTTATGCTCCCACACGGCTAAAAATTCGACCATGAGATTCAGCACAAACATGACCACAAATTTAACCACGTAATCGTTTTGAAAAAGTCACCAAACTTAGCCGTGCAATTCGACATGCTATGACTGTAACTTGTTGTTTTTTTCATCCACTGAATCCGTCCACTTTCCCCCTAAAAATTTTTCTCACCAACCAAACAAACTTTCTTTCTAATCTCCTCTTTCTAGTCTCTCCCAAGTTCTAAAGATATATCCTAAAGTTCCCCTTTAGAATCTTCAAGCAACAACCCCTTAAAAAATGCATGTGATGTAGTTCTTCTACTCTCCTCCCCAAATGTGATTTCCATGCCCCTCACCTTCTAGAGACTTCCACCCTCCTAACCACCACCTTTTTCCAAAATATTTCCATCTCATGACAACTTCATGAATTTTACTCTAACCAAAGCTTCTTACTTCCAAAATTTTCCTCCAAATATGCTTTTCAATCCACATGACCTCTTATCTCACGTGGCCTCAAGAAAATCATGCATCTAATAATCTAATCAAACTATGCACTCACCAAAAACAAAAATAAATAAATAAATAAATAAAAATAAAAATGATCACTTGCAAAATATAAAACCTAAGTTAGTGCACATGCCATACAAAATTACAAACCAATCTTATGCAACCTAAAACAAAACTAAGAGAACAAAAATCATGTAACAAAAAAAAAAAAAAGCAAAGAAAATTTCATATTTACCAAAAACCAAAATTGAAACTCATGAAACTAAAAATCAAAATGTTAATCACATGCAATCAAGCATAACAAATATCAATCTCATGCATGCAACCAAGATCAAAATATCAAAAATCACCTAATCCTAAAATTGTGCAACAGGAAAATAAAACCTAAACCTAAAGCACTTAAAATCAAACAAAATCCTAAACTAAAATTAGAGGTCATTGAGCAATCACACTAAGGACCCCTAGAAACCTTCTAAGATATCTCCAAAGAAATTTTAACAAAAATGATCACATGAGTCATAGTGGATCACTAATGGAAACTCAATAACAACTCAAAAAAGGGTCCTAAGTGCATAATGAGGGAGTAGAGGATGAAGAAAGGCAAACATCGAATAACATGTTCCAAATGGACAAAATGGAGGGACTACACTTGGAAATCCTTATTTCTAATACGCATTCTTAAATCTAATTTGACCATCTCATTTAAAAATCAATCTTTGTCTAGTGTGGGTGAGTTAAGCCTTCTAAAAAGGGAAGCAACTTAGGATACAACTAAGAGTTAAAATCTAATTTGCTATACAAGATGGATAGATTAGAATGAGATGGTCAAGAATGAAACTTTCTAAAATTTGATGTTACCATTCTTTTGATGATTACAAATCACAATACGTGAAAGTAGTATTATTGCACTCAATGATTTGTAGGCATCACCTAATTAGACATTGGCCATATTGTAGACCCTCAATTTTGTCCTCCTAGCACATGTCCTATTAGATACTTGTTCAATACTTTACAGTAGTTCCTCGGTGGCCCATAGCTACTCACGTTACTTACCTTTCTTGAGCCACCTCGGAGACTCTGGTTAAAGGATCGCCTAACCCCTTTATTGTGACCCTTGGCAGTTTTGATTTAGACTTAAGCTTTCCATTCTTTTTTAGGATAGTTCTTAGGCATGTTTAGGTCACTGAGGCAATATCCCAATCACTTTAAGACACCTAGTTCATTAGACACCCACGTAAGCACACTTGGTCCACTTCGTTCGCCCTAGCGCACTAGGACACACCCTAAGTCACCTTTAGATGTTCCTGCATGGTTTGCATGATTGCATGACTCGTATTTTTGGTGGTTACATGGCTCGTATGGCTTGCATGTGGTTGATTTTTATTTTTTTGTTTTAATTATTTTTTATTTTTTATTTTTAGGTGTGTGATTTAAATTTCTTTTGATTTTCAATTTCATGATATTTATTGATTTTAATCTTTATTTTATTTTACTTTATTTTTCTTTCTATTTTTATCTTTATTTTATTTCTTGCATATGGAAACGGTTGCCATCTATTTGGAGGGAAGATCACCAAAATTTTAGGAAAAGGAAGAGATTGCTGCCCATAGAAGAATATATGGAAACTTCCATATAGAAAAGGATTTTTAGAGAGATGCAATCTCCATGGACAGACAGATACATGGAAAGAAAGACGAGATTTTATGATTTTCTAATAGGAGGCACGAATAGCAAGGGGATTCGATACCGAGATCTGGCACTAAGAGGAGGCCAGCAGATGAGGAGGATTCTTTGATTGTCAAGGGCAAAGAGAGAGGTTGTCAAGGGAAGAGGAAGGAAGCACGGAAAAGACTAGTGGGAAAAATCTGAGAATACAAAAAAACCAGTGGAGATTTTCTCACCGAAAGGAAGTGTTTCCAAGTATGTTTACTGTAGACCCCTTCTTGATTCCGATTATCCTTTTGATGTATGAATTTTCGTTGGATTTTGAGTCTCGTTTGGATGCTAGGGGGTAGAATGACGGAGGTCATATGTTTGTCTACATTGGTACTTGATTGCTTCTATAGATGCTGTTGATTTGTCTTTTTGGAGTTCTCTAATTTTGATTTAGGGGTGAAAGGTTCTATTTTTTTTAATTTCCTGTGCATTACATGAGAACTATGGCTATACTTGTTTGCTGGAATCTGCTCGTACCTCTCTCACCATTCCAAGCCCATTGACAAAGCAATAGAATGTGGCTTGGCTTGGTTATTCTTTTTTTGTTTTTATTTTTATTTTTTCTTATCTCTACTCTATTTTCTGAAGCTCTTTCTTTTTGTATTCGTTTCTTCTTTTTCTTTTCTTTTTCTAGTTTCTTTTTTTGGGGGTACCCTGTCTCTGTTAGGCAACAATTTCTGGAACTCTTGGGATGGGAAGAATTTTGTCCGGCCAACGTTCCACCTTCTCCGGATATATCACATCCGGAATTCTGTCCGGCCTAACATTCCACCTTCTCCGGATATCTCACATCCGTAATTCTGCCCGGCCCAACGTTCCACCTTCTTCGGATATCTCACATCCGAAATTCTATCCCGCCGACATTCCACCTTCTCCGGAAATCTCACATCCGGAATTCTGTCCCGCCGACATTCCACCTTCTCCGGATATATCACATTCGAAATTATGTCCGGCCCAATGTTCCACCTTTTTCGGATATCTCACATGTGGAATTCTGTCCCGCCAACATTCCACCTTCTCCGGATATGTCACATCCAGAATTTTGTCCGGCCCAACGTTCCACCTTCTCCGGATATCTCACATCCGGAATTCTGTCCCGCCGACATTCCACCTTCTCCGGATATCTCACATCCGGAATTCTGTCCTGCCGACATTCCACCTTCTCCGGATATCTCACGTCCGGAATTCTGTCCGCCAACGCTCCACCTTCTCCGGATATCTCACATCCAGAATGTCCGGCCAACGTTCCACCTTCTCCGGATATCTCACATCCGCAATTCTGTCCGGCCGACGTTCCACCTCCTCCTCTATTTGCTTCTTTGATTGGGAATTTATTGTTTTGAATTTGAATTTTTTGAATCATTTTTCAACTAAATATTCTCAGCATTAAAAAATCCATCTTTAATAATCCTTTGCTGTCATTTTTCCTCTCGGCATGCACTTTCACTACTTTCTTTGACTTTCAACCATTTTCTTGATCTTCTTGATTTTTCACAAGTGTGAATAACTTTCATGATTCCAAACAATGGAATTCATAGAATCAACTCATGCGAAATTGATTAGGGTTTTGGAGAGGGCCCAACATTCATGATATGTTCTTCGATAGTGTTTGTCCGATAGTTGATTAATTGTGCTTTCTCTTTGAGATACGTGAGATTATTATGCACCTATCATTAAGCAATCTTGTTTCCCATAGAGGCGTTTTAGCTTGCTATCCAGGTACGCTCCTTCACACCTATTTTTGAGAATTCTATAGACACATATGTTACTGATGACTATATCCATACATGATGCGATTCTTGGGTGTTTTGATATATGCTTGACTTGCTTGGATAAAACACTTTGTGTGATATATCATCTAAACTAAGCATTGATGCTTTATAATAGCGCTCAAGAAGCGGTTCAGGTGCGCACCCTAACTCTCCTTTATTGTGTTCTTATCTTGTTTAGCATGCAATTTTTTTTTTTTTTTTTTGAAATCACCCTTGCTTACTTAGGTATCCATGATCAACTATTTAATTGCCACGTTTCCCTCAACTTAGTCAGTAGAGACCTTTATAGGGCTTAGAGGGGTGCTACCTTTTAGAGGTACCTTCCCAATAAGTAACCTGATCCTCGGACCTAAACTCAGGTTTCCCAAAGACATGCTTTTTCCAAAACTATGGAGTAACTTTTAGGGTTTTTCTTTCTTGTTTTATTTTCCCTTTAAAATAAAAATAAAATAGGTGGCGACTCCAACTTTTCCAAAACTAAATATTTTTTCACAAATAAAAAGCGAGTCTTGCCGATCGAGTGGGGACGCACGTGAAAAATGCGGGTCTACAAATTGGCGACTCCACTGGGGATCTTGAGGATCAAGCTTGAACACTAGTTAGGAAAATGTGGCGTTTAATTGGTCGATTAGTGGGTACCTCTTTTTTAGGCAAGGTGATTCGATTTGCTTGTTTGTTTGGTTTGCTATCTTAACATGTTTGATTGCCTTGGATGATCACTTGTTTGTTTTGCTCACTTTAGCATGATTCACTTTCACATATGTTAGATAGGACTTTGTTTGTTTGATATTTATTTGCTTCGCATGACTATTTGATGCGATCACTTAACTGTTTGTTCACTTTAGCATGATTCACTCTCACATATGCTAGATAGGACTTTGATTGTTTGATATTTATCTGCTTCGCATGACTGCTTGTTGCATGACAACCCTATCTCCTACATGTTCGTATGATTGCTTGTCTTCGTTCACTATCTCACTTTAGATCTTAGGTTTTTTTCGGATACACCCACATCCTTCATTGTGCACTTTAGATTATCCCTGAGTGTTGAGAGATTGGAGAGCCTTCACCTTTAAGAAACCCCCTGGGAACACGAGGAAGTTCATGTGTGGAGGTGATGACCACCTTGCATGGAAGCACCCCGTCTCCTTCGAGGCGTGCAGAGGGTTGCGTACCGCCGGAGGGTACGATCGCTTCTGCTATGGATCCTTTGACCCACCCATTTTATCCTATAGAGCCACCTCAACCTTGTAGGCTAGCCTAGATCCAATTAAGATTTCATTCCTACACGTGGGTGCATCTGTGGACCTTCAGAGCTGCCTTGGTCACGATTGGGATTGGTTATCACTTCCATAGTCTCCTTTTGGTGCGATCAGAGATGGGTATCAGATTGAGTATATTTGGGCTTTACTTCTACGCACTTGGTTCCTACAGAGTCACATTCGTACCGCACCTTATCCAGTGTTTCCATATTTGTAGGAGGGTTTATCGTGATCGACCTGGATTCGCCTTTGTGGATTAGAGTTGAAGGTAGATTGACCAGAGTATCAGGCCAATCAGATTAGAGATCAGATTAGAGGGATATGGACTCACAGGTAGTTACCGTTGATCAGTTTGCCGCAGCCATGGCTTCTATCCAGGAGGCTATAGCTAACCTTGGTCAGAGGATAGATGGACAGCAGACCCAGCAGGTCCCAGTTCAGGAGAGTACCCAGTTCGATACCACAGTATTGCCACCTCCTCCGCCCAGCCAGTCAATACCACAGGCTATACCTTTCACTCTGCATAGTCAGATCGAGACTGCCCTGCCTCCTGTCACATCGCCTATCCCGACTTCAGAGGACCCACACACACGTATGGATAGACTTGAGCAAAAGTTGAGACAGATGAGGGCTTCAGACGGAGTTGTTACTTGGGAGGATTTTGATGGAGCACCAGTGGCTAGTTTGCCGGCCAAGTTCAGGATGCCCGAGATTGAGAGATACACAGGCATAGGCTGTCCTCGCATCCATTTGAGGCTCTATGGTACAGTTATGAGGGCCCACGGACTGGATGAGGCCCAGATGGTTATGCTTTTCCCTATGTCTTTGAGTGGTGCGGCACAGCGTTGGCTCGCTTCATTGGATGCATCACGCCGCAGGACTTGGGATGACTTGGCCCAGGAGTTTTTGAGACAGTTTGCATTTAACACTGTCATTGATGTTTCGAGGAGAGAGTTAAAGGCTTTGAGGCAGAGGCCAGAGGAGTCAGTCACTTCATTTATCTCCCGCTGGAGGGAGAAGATTTCACAAATTATTGATCGTCCTTCAGAGAAAGATCATATTAGCATGATCATGAGAAGCTTGCAGCCTAGATTTGCTAGACACTTGATGGGATTTCCCCATAAAGATTTTGGATCTTTGGTACAGGCTTTGTATGGTATAGAAGAAGGCATTGCTAGAGGATTGTGGTCCAAGTCTTCCCCTATTGATTCTAAGGGGAAGAAGCCTTCAGGAGAACAGAGATCAGGAGATGTTGGTTTTATTAGTTCAGCAGGGATGAGACCTCCTAGACACTATCGGACAGTTGGACAGACTTCTGGATTCTACTATCCACTATCACCCCATGTGTAGTATAGCCCACCTGTTCCCTCCAGACCCATGACTCCTACTTACCTACATCCAGTCTCACAGCCTGTTTTTGCCGCACAGGTCACAGAGAGACCTCCTGCCCCATACACCCAACCCCAAGCTCCACAGACCACCAATTATGTGCAAAGGTCATCACGTCAGTTTGCTTAGTTGGGTATGCCTTTGAGTCGAGCTTTTCAGAAGCTCGCAGAGGGTGGATTATTGACTCCATTAGCATCTAGGCCTTTACCCCAGCCCATACCACCTCGCTTTAGGATGGACTTACATTGTTCCTACCATCAGAGACCAGGGCATGACACGGACCATTGCACTGCTTTGAGACATGCTATTCAGGACTTGATAGACCAGGGTTTGGTCAACTTGGGGCAGCCAAGTGTGACTACGAACCCTCTTCCTGCTCATTCTACACACGCAGTGTCTCCATCTTCAGGAAATATTTATCACATGGACCTTATAGAGGATGACAGTATACACATGTTGAGTTGGGATGATGGATTACCCGAGTCGATTGTTTTGCATGAAAGTTATGAGGTTAATGGGGTTTCATTGGTCCCTCAGACTCCTGCACCATTCAGTTTGATCCCGAACGAGGCATCATTCCAGTTGACTCATCCTACACCCTTAGTTATTGGATGTCAGGATGCTTTTGTCCCATTCACTTTATGGCCAGAGGATGATGATTCAAAGGGGAGAGAGGTACAGATTGTGACTCGTAGTGGGAGGATAGCTCAGCCACCACCACTAGCAGTCAGACCATTTGAGGGTGCAGCCTCTCATGAGGAGGTTAGGAGAGAGGATGATGAGGTTTTGAGACAACTACAGAGCACTCAGGCTCGCATTTCCATCTGGAGTTTATTAGCATCATCCAGTACTCGTAGAGATGCTTTGATTCGAGCCTTGAGTCAGATTAGAGTAGAGACTACCACCACTCCTGAGAGATTGATTCATATGATGACGGCTGGCAGGGCCACTTGCATTATGTTTTCAGATGATGACTTGCCACCTAATGGTTTAGACCACGTGCGCCCTCTATACATCACAGTTGGATGTTCAGGCCATAAAGTCCCGTCTGTCCTACTGGACAACGGCTCAGCCCTGAATGTTTGCCCTTTAGCCACTGTTATAGCCCTTGGTTTCGCGCCTTCAGATTTTGGTCCTTCTACTCAGACAGTCAGGGCATATGATAGCACCAAGAGGGAGGTTATGGGTACCTTGATGATTGATTTGCAGATTGGTCCAGCCACATTTTCCACTTTGTTCCAGGTTTTGAGGATTCCTACATCATTTAACCTGCTACTAGGCCGACCATGGATTCATATAGCTGGAGCTATTCCTTCTTCCCTTCATCAGAAGGTGAAGTTTATTCATGATGAGCAGGTCATCACAGTGCGGTTTACCAGGGATATATTTGCCGCTTCTGAGCCAGTACTTCAGATCAGTCACACTGAGGACGACCTACTTCTGACTGGGTTTACTTTTGATGAGATACAGATTCTTGAGATTGAGGATTTTTGCAGAGATTTTGTAGCTATGTCTTTTGATCAGCATAGCAGCACAGTGGTCCTTGATATGATGAGGGGTATGACCTTTCTACCTGGCATGGGGTTAGGAGGACGTCAGCAGGGACCGAGCGAGTTCATAGCTGCCATTGACCATGATACGACATTTGGACTTGGATTCATCCCTACTGAGGCCGATTACCGTTACATGGCGCGGCTGCGCAAGGAGAGGGTGAGGGCCCGTTTATCCCACACACCATTTGATTATCCCATTCGACCATATAGGATGAGTTTGACCGACTACTTTGTCAGAGGATCAGAGATTCGACCTCGTCTAAAGGAGATTGATAGTGTGGTTCATATAGATAGAGAGACCGAGCTTCAACATCTATTTCACCAGCTACAGTTGAGTGATGGGGCTCCCGACACTTCTTTCCCTATGGCGATTACTCCCACGTCTCCAGATCGAGCTAGCATGTTGTCTCTATGCTTTCTAGAGGAGATCACTAGTGATGGGGTGATTGTTGATCCTACTGAGATGATTGATGGAATTGTTCCCCATGATGAGTACCGTGATGAGATGGACATGATGACCGTGAGCCAGATTACCAGCATTGTTCAGCTTCAGCCTGTTTCAGCATTTGATATGTTTGGGGTGTCTACCATTGAGATCCTTGAGAGGACCCAAACTATTCCTATTCCAAAGCTTCTAGAGGATGATAGTAGTTTATTTGAGGGCATTGTTAGCCCAGTTGAGGGAGCGTCCGACCTTGTGGACCCACTTTTTTCTTTTGATGTTTTATCAGGATTTGTCTCCCGCTCTGACGTTGTTACTATTGCTTCATTTATGGATTTGAGCATTTTTTAGTATTCGCCTGTCTCTTGTGATAGCATCTCTATATCTGCACCCCACCCACCCATCTCACAGATATTTGATATAGATGATGAAGTTGCATGGCCCGATCCGGATAGGGACTCTTCTGATCATGACTCTGATCCCATGGATGAGAGAGTTTCACCTGCTACAGGGGATGTTGAGACTGTTGATTTTGGCACAGAGGATCAGCCTAGAGAGCTGAAGATTGGTTCACCCCTATCTACAGATGAGAGAGATAGACTTATTCATTTACTCAGGTCATACTTGGATGTTTTTACATGGTCTTATGAGGACATGCCTGGTCTTGATCCTTCTATAGTTCAGCACCACTTGCCTATCCTACCACATGCCAGACCAGTTAAGCAGAAATTGAGACGATTACATCCATGTTAGAGTCTGCAGGTGAAAGAGGAGATTCAGAAACAACTCAGTGTTGGATTCATATCAGTGGTTGAGTATCTAGAGTGGTTAGCTAATGTCGTCCCAATACCCAAAAAGGATGGCAAAGTTAGAGTTTGTGTGGACTTCAGAGATCTTAATAAAGCCAACCCTAAAGACGACTTCCCTCTCCCACATATTGATTTGTTAGTTGATAGCACTGCATGTCATTCGATGTTGTCTTTCATGGATGGGTTTTCAGGGTATAATCAGATTTTGATGGCTCTAGAGGACATGGAGAAGACAACCTTTATTACTGAGTGGGGAACCTACTGTTACAAGGTTATGCCATTCGGGTTGAAGAACGCAAGAGCCACTTATCAGAGGGCCGCTACTACTTTGTTTCATGACATGATGCATAGGGACGTTGAAGTTTATGTGGATGATATGATTGTGAAATCCCAAGGCAGAGCAGATCACCTAGAGGCTCTGGAGAGATTCTTTGAGAGGATCCGGGAGTTTAGATTGAGGTTGAATCCCAAGAAGTGCACCTTTGGAGTAACTTCTGGGAAGTTATTGGGACATATGGTCAGTGAGCGGGGCATAGAGGTTGACCCAGATAAAATCAAAGTCATACTTGACATGCCTGCACCAAAGACTGAGAAAGAGATTAGAGGTTTTCTGGGTAGATTACAGTACATTAGTCGTTTCATAGCCAGATTGACAGACATATGTGAGCCCATATTTCATCTTTTAAGGAAGAACCAGCCAACAGTTTAGAATGATGATTGTCAGCTTGCATTTGAGAAGATCAAGGGGTATTTGCTTTCTCCTCCTGTTTTAGTGCCTCCTACGCCAGGACGTCCACTTTTTCTATATTTGTCAGTTTCAGACATGGCCTTGGGATGTATGTTAGCTCAGATTGATGACTCAGGGAAGGAACGAGCTATTTACTACTTGAGTAAGAGGATGCTGGAGTATGAAGTGAAATATGTTATGATTGAGCGCCTATGCTTAGCACTAGTTTGGGCTACCAGGAGATTGAGGCATTACATGACAGAGTACTCAGTGCATTTGATATCCCGCCTAGACCCATTGAGATACTTATTTGATAGACCTGCATTGACTGATAAACTGATGAGATGGCTCGTACTTTTGACAGAGTTTGATATCCAATATGTTTCTCAGAAGTCTATTAAGGGAAGTATTGTCGCCGATCACCTAGCCTCACTACCGACATCTGAGGATAGACCAGTTGATGATGATTTTCCAGATGAGGAGTTTGTTGCTATGACCAGCTTATCAGGATGGTGCATGTACTTCGATGGTGCAGCTAATCAATCAGGGTATGGGATAGGTGTTCTGTTGGTATCCCCTCAGGGTGATCATATTTCGAGGTCCGTTCGTTTGGCATTTTCTGATCGACATCCTGCCACGAATAACATAGTTGAGTATGAGGCTTGTATCCTTGGTTTAGAGACTACATTGGAGCTTGACATTAGACAGATGGAGGTATTTGGTGACTCCAATATGGTACTTAGATAGATTCAGGGGGATTGAAAGACTAGGGATGTGAAGCTTAAGCCATATCACGCTTATTTGGAGTTGCTGGTTGCGAGATTTGATGACTTGAGATATGTTCATCTACCTAGAGCGTAGAACTGGTTTGCCGACGCCTTAGCTACCCTAGCTTCTTTTGTGGACATTTCGATTGATGTAGTTATACGTCTATTGCTGATTGAGTTGAGGTTTGCACCCGCCTACTGTTGTTTGATTGGAGAAACAGAGATCCAGGATGATCTACCTTGGTATCATGACATTTATCAATTTCTTAGATTTGGCACGTACCCTGAGGTAGCCACTGCCAAGGATAGGAGAGCACTGAGGAATTTGGCCACTAGATTCGTGATTTGTGGAAATAGCTTATAAGACGATCAGTTGATGGTATGCTTCTATTATGTTTAGATCGAGCCTCTGCAGATCGAGTGATGAGAGAGGTTCATGCAGGAGTTTGTGGTCCGCATATGGGAGGACACATGCTGGCCATAAGATTATGAGGACGGGTTACTTCTGGTTGACTATGGAGACAGATTGTTGTCAGTTTGTTCAGAAATGCCCAGAGTGTCAGATTCATGGTGATCTTATTCATGCACCGCCATCAGAGTTACACGCTTTGACCTCGCCATGGCCATTTTCAATATGGGGTATTGATATTATTGGGAAAGTTTCACCAAAATCTTCCAGTGGTCATGAGTTCATCCTAGTTGCCATAGATTATTTCACCAAGTGGGTGGAAGCCGCATCATATGCGAGGTTGACAGCTGTTAGGGTTGCCAGTTTCATCAGGTCACACATCATTTGCCGTTATGGGGTTCCCCATGAGTTGATTTCAGATAGAGGGATGCACTTCCGAGCTGAGGTAGATACTTTGTTGCAAAGTATGGCATCCGACATCATAGATCTTCAGCATATAGGCCACAGACTAACGGGGCAGTAGAGGCTGCGAATAAGAATATTAAGAGGATTTTGAGAAAGATGGTTGAAACTTCTCGAGATTGGTCAGAGAAACTTCCTTTTGCATTGTGGGCATACCGTACCTCTTTTCGTACCTCTACAGGAGCTACACCTTACTCTTTAGTATATGGTATGGAGGCTGTTTTGCCGGTTGAGACAGAGATGGGTTCTCTGAGAGTAGCCCTTGAGCAGCAGATTTCTAAGACAGAGTGGGCTCAGGCTCGGTTTGACCAGCTTAACCTTTTAGATGAGAAGAGATTGAGAGAAACTGATCATATTCAGGCCTATCAGATGAAGATGACTTGTGCCTTCAGGAAACGGGTTAAGCCTAGACCATTACAAAAAGGGGATTTAGTTTTGAGGATTCTCAGAGGTTTGATTGGAGACCCTAGAGGAAAGTTCAGACCCAGTTGGAGTGGGCCTTATGTTATTCGAAAGTTGACTCCAGAAGGGGCTGCATGGTTGACTGACTTAGATGGAAACCAGTTTTCAGAGCCTACCAATGTGGATCAGCTGAAGAAGTATTATGTTTGAGATTATGGTCGCAGGATGGGTGGCCATCATTTCGATCAGCCTTTCACCTTATCACCTTTATTAATATATTAAACTGTTGCTGCCCATTGAGCCTCACGTGGTATGTTATAGCCTTATTTCTTTCTTATAGCCTTGATTACCATTTCTACACCTGGGTTGGGACCCTTTGATGTATATGCATGCTTTGCTAGGAAAGTCTCATGAGCTTTAGACTTATAAGTCTATCTTCTCATTCTTGTTACCATCCCCTTATCGCCCTATTTGTTCTATTTTACTATCATCACATTTTCATTGTCTCTCTTGCGTTTAATATTATTTGTTTCATCTTATCTCTTCTATTTCTTGGGTTGATGATTCTTCACATCTTGGTGCAAAAGAGGGCAGTCATATCACTCTATCCATGCCCTCATTTGGCATTGATTCGGAGATTTTAGTTTGAGAGGTTGTCTCATGGGTTAGGGTTCATGTATTCATCAGTGGTCTGAGAGAGTTTGTTCATTCCTTGTATCTTTCCCATTGGAGTTCGATTTATTGATGATCAGAGCATGCGCATCCAAAAAAAAAAAAAAAAAACGCAATGACATGTTTGTGTATGGTATCTTGCTCCATTGGGCACTTATATCACCTTTTGAGGTTTATTTACTGGGTATTTTGGTCGTTGTGGGTTCTTGTGAGATTTTTATACGAGTTTTCACTCCTTGAGCCACCTCGTTATGCATTTGAAGTGTTGAGGGTTCATGTGAGAGTTTTATGGTATCCTATGCTTATCGGATCATGGTTGATATGTATTAGATATGAGAGATGAGTAATCTTTTTACTAGGGTCTCCGGATCATTGTCTAACTCATCATTCCATCATTGGTGACATGACTTTCCTTTATTGTACTAACATGGGTTGACAATCATCTATTCTACTTTCTCATTGCCTTCTTTTGTATCCCATTACCTCTTTCCAGATATTCATTCCACCTTTTATCTATTCCCTACATATTGATACACGTTTTTTTTTTATTCGATACCTTCTTCACATCATTCACATGTTTCATTGATGGTTTGACCACTCACCATTTTTCTCATCTCGCCATTGACATTTCCTTTGGTTACCTTTAGGTCCATGGCTCATGAGATTTTTCTATGCATTACATCTGGTACACGAGGGTATGAGTTTGATCATTGGGTATTTGAGCCTAGTTTCCCTTCACTTCTTTCACCCTTTCACCCTAGCCTATGTTACGTCCCGTGTCTTAAGACCACCCTAAGGCCATGAGATCAGGCGTTATCTTTGACAGTCTTCACTTGGACAGGCTTTTGTAGACTGGTTGAAGTATAGTCATTATCATGTTCTCTTTTATGGAAGATACTTTTGGAAGCATTTGGTCTCTCTTTTGCTTGACATATTGATGTTTGATGGATTTTTGAGTTTGGAGACAGTTCATCAATGATATTGAATTCATCCTTTTGTCGACATCAGATATCCATACTGGGGCATATTCCCCTTTCATTCGGTTGAGATGAGCCCATAGTGGAGCACCTTCTTTGAGCCTGGGCATTTTCACCGATCAGAGGCCCCTAGTGGAGTATGTTGAGATGATATTAGTTCCAGTGGAGCATTATTGAGCTCATTGACAGTTTTCATGATTCCAGATTCCATCTGCGAAGTATTTTTAAGATAGACTAGTGGATCATTTTTTAGTTGGAAGCAGTTTTCAGTGCAGTGTATAGATCTTGTACACTGGGGTATATTCCCCCATTTGGAGGTCACCAGATTCCCATCAGATTAGGTTAGGGATTCATCAGAGACGTGCTTCTACTCTCGAGATTATCATATTCCTCATCATTTTGGGTATTCATTTGAGATTAGATTTAGAGAGTCTTCCTTGAGGTATTGGCTGATACTTCATTCTGATTTCTTAGCGGATTATTGTTGAGTTGGAGACAGTTGATTAATGATGTTGGATTCATCCTTTTGATTGTGCGTCAGATATCCACACTGGGGCATATTTCTCCTTTTCTCTGAGGTTTTCTAGTTGTTGTTGGATGATATGACTATTCCTATCCATGGTCATAGAGATGTTTGATTGATTTTAACTGATTCTCTACTGTACATCAGTTATCCATACTGGGGCATATCCCCATTTCCATGATGAGATTATGTCCGGGCAGCTGTATATAGATGGATGATCGTTGTTGGTTGTTTATCTCACCACTTCGACATCAGATATCATACTGGGGCATATTTCCCTCTCCTTTGTGAGATTAGTTTGGGCAGTGGTATGAGGATGGATGATTAGTGTCGGTGGTTTACCTCATGATTTTAATATCGATACTAGGGCATATTTCCCCATTTTCTTTGAGTATCCTTGAGATCGAGGCAGTGGCCAGCTTGGTCCTTAAGATTGAGGCAATGGCCAGCTTGGTTTTAGATTGAGATTAGTTTGGAGCTTTTGGCGATTGATTATATCAGGACCTCCCTACATGGATTTGTTGAGATAGAGATGGATCATATCGGCTTTCAGCGGAGGAGCATGGTTGGATCCTTTAGCCAGATGTTCATGGGATAGATTTGTTTTCATCATTGTCACCTTGCAGATTGGATTACCTAGATGAGCAGTATTTTGTGCACTTTGAGATTTACCTTTTGAGATCCGTAGACAAGGCAGCTTTTCAGACACAGAGAGTTCTTTCAGCTTAGACTTTTCGGAGGTTTGTCATGATGCATCAGTTTTTGACCTATTGATTTCAGCGGATGATTGATTTACTGGTTGTTTTAGCAGTGTGAGCACCCTGGATACTGGGGCATATTTCCTTTCTTGAGCTCAGTAGTTCGACTCTCGTCATTTTGAGTATATGACTTTGAGCCCATTTACTTCCTATCCACTTTCGAGTTGGTCTTTTTTATCTGTTCTTTCCAGGCCCTGAGCCTCATAGTCCTGAGCTATCCACCCCTTCTAGACCCCGAGTCTTATGGCCTTGATTTATCCGTTCCTTCTAGGCTTCGAGCCTCATAGCCCTGAGTTATCCATTCCTTCTAAACCCTGAGTCTTCTAGCCATGAGCTCTCTTTCTTCCCTTAGGTCTTGAGCCTGGTAGCCCTGAGGTATCGTTTCCTATGGACCCAGAGTCTTTCCAGCCCTGAGCTGAGCCTTCATCATTTGGTCGCCCATGAGTGGTTTGACTAGGAGTTTACGGATCGCATTCTCCTTCTAGCCGATCAATCATAGAGCCCGGAGCTCACAGCCCTGAGCTGTTTATTGTAACCCCGAGTTACTCATTGCATCATGACCCAGAGTCATTTATGTCATCCATAGCCCTGAGCTATTTATTGTAACCCCGAGTTACTCATTGCATCATGACCCAAAGTCATTTATGTCATCCATAGCCCTGAGCTATTCATAATAACTCTGAGTTGCTTATTGCATCATGACCTAGAGTCATTCATTTCATCCATAGCCTTGAGCTGTTCATCATAACCCTGAGTTACTCATCGCATCATGACCCAGAGTCATTCATAGCATCCCGAGCCCTGAGCTTATGACCCAGAGTCATTTGCATCCTTCACATCCTTGAGATGTTTCATTTTCATCATTCTAGCCACTTACAAGTGGCCTCGACCCGGCACCATGAGCCGGAAAGCATCCTGATCGGCTATCCCTTTAGAGCCCTGAGCTCATGACCCAGAGTCGTTTCTCTTATTTATGACCTAGAGTCATTCTTTCCATTTAGAGCCCTGAGTGACCCGGAGTCATTCACTTCATCTATGACCCAGAGTCATTCTTAGCATTTATAGCCCTGAGCTCATGACCCAGAGTCATTTATCCTATTTACGACCCAGAGTCGTTCATCCAATTTTTGACCTAGAGTCGTTTGTCCTATTTTTTGACCCAGAGTCGTTCATCTTGTCCATGACCTAGAGTTATTCATCTCATCCACAACTTTGAGTCATCATTTTCATCTCTTTCCATCTTTGTGCTACTCGTCACATATCTTTCTCTCCTTACTGCCATACCCCCACATAGAGTTGTTCTATCCTTGTCGTTGCAGCCCCGTGTTCTAATCCTACTCTCGTCATATGCCAAGACAAAATCTCTGGTCCTTCTTTAATTCTTCAGTATAGTTCACTTTGTTTCACTCATTACTCGTATTTCTACTCACATTCTCTACGCTCGTGATCTATACCGAAGAGGGGCATATTTGTAGACCCTCAATTTTGTCCTCCTAGCACATGTCCTATTAGATACTTGTTCGATACTTTACAGTAGTTCCTCGGTGGCCCATAGCTACTCACATTACTTACCTTTCTTGAGCCACCTCGGAGACTCTGGTTAAGGGATCGCCTAACCCCTTTATTATGACCCTTGGCAGTTTTGATTTAGACTTAAGCTTTCCATTCTTTTTTAGGATAGTTCTTAGGCATGTTTAGGTCACTGAGGCAATATCCCAATCACTTTAAGACACTTAGTTCATTAGACACCCACGTAAGCACACTTGGTCCACTTCGTTCGCCCTAGCGCACTAGGACACACCCTAGGTTACCTTTAGATGTTCCTGCATGGTTTGCACGGTTGCATGACTCGTATTTTTGGTGGTTACATGGCTCGTATGGCTTGCATGTGGTTGATTTTCATTTTTTTGTTTTAATTATTTTTTATTTTTTATTTTTAGGTGCGTGATTTAAATTTCTTTTGATTTTCAATTTCATGATATTTATTGATTTTAATCTTTATTTTATTTTTACTTTATTTTTCTTTCTATTTTTATCTTTATTTTATTTCTTGCATGAGGAAACGGTTGCCATCTATTTGGAGGGAAGATCACCAAAATTTTAGGAAAATGAAGAGATTGCTGCCCATAGAAGAATATATGGAAACTTCCATACAGAAAAGGATTTTTAGAGAGATGTAATCTCCATGGACAGACAGATACATGGAAAGAAAGGCGAGATTTTATGATTTTCTAATGGGAGGCACGAATAGCAAGGGGATTCGATACCGAGATCTAGCACTAAGAGGAGGCCAGCAGATGGGAAGGATTCTTTGACTGTCAAGGGCAGAGAGAGAGGTTGTCAAGGGAAGAGGAAGGAAGCACGGAAAAGACCAGTGGGAAAAATCTGAGAATACAAAAAAACCAGTGGAGATTTTCTCACCGAAAGGAAGTGTTTCCAGGTATGTTTACTGTAGACCCCTTCTTGATTCCGATTATCCTTTTGATATATGAATTTCTGTTGGCTTTTGAGTCTCGTTTAGATGCTAGGGGGTAGACTGACGGAGGTCATATGTTTGTCTACATTGGTACTTGATTGCTTCTATAGATGTTGTTGATTTGTCTCTTTGGAGTTCTCTAATTTTGATTTAGGGGTGAAAGGTTCTTTTTTTTTTAATTTCCTGTGCATTACATGAGAACTATGGCTATACTTGTTTACTGGAATCTGCTCGTACCTCTCTTACCATTCTAAGCCCATTGACAAAGCAATGGAATGTGGCTTGGCTTAGTTATTCTTTTTTTTGTTTTTATTTTTATTTTTTCTTATCTCTACTCTGTTTTCTGGAGCTCTTTCTCTTTGTATTCGTTTCTTCTTTTTCTTTTCTTTTTTTAGTTTCTTTTTTTTTTTGGTACCCTGTCTCCGTTAGGCAGCAATTTCTGGAACTCTTGGGATAGGAAGAATTCTGTCCGGCCAACGTTCCACCTTCTCCGGATATATCACATCCGGAATTCTGTCCAGCCCAACGTTCTACCTTCTCCAGATATCTCACATCCGGAATTCTGTCCCGCCGACATTCCACCTTCTCTGGATATCTCACATCCAGAATTCTGTCCCGCCGACATTCCACCTTCTCCGGATATATCACATCCGGAATTCTGTCCGGCCCAACGTTCCACCTTCTCCGGATATCTCACATCCGGAATTCTGTCCCGCCGACATTCCACCTTCTCCGGATATCTCACGTCCGGAATTCTGTCCGCCGACGCTCCACCTTCTCCGGATATCTCACATCCGGAATGTCCGGCCAACGTTCCACCTTCTCCGGATATCTCACATCCGGAATTCTGTCCGGCCGACGTTCCACCTCCTCCTCTATTTGCTTCTTTGATTGGGAATTTATTGTTTTGAAATTGAATTTTTTGAATCATTTTTCAACTAAATATTCTCAGCATTAAAAAATCCATCTTTAATAATCCCTTGCTGCCATTTTTCCTCTCGGCATGCACTTTCACTACTTTCTTTGACTTTCAACCATTTTCTTGATCTTCTTGATTTTTCACAAGTATGAATAACTTTCATGATTCCAAACAATGGAATTCATAGAATCAACTCATGCGAAATTGATTAGGGTTTTGGAGAGGGTCCGACATTCATGATATCTTCTTCGATAGTGTTTGTCCGATATTTGATTAATTGTGCTTTCTCTTTGAGATACGTGAGATTATTATGCACCTATCATTAAGCAATCTTGTTTCCCATAGAGGCGTTTTAGCTTGCTATCTAGGTACGCTCCTTCACACCTATTTTTGAGAATTCTATAGACACATATGTTACTGATGACTATATCCATACATGATGCGATTCTTGGGTGTTTTGATATATGCTTGACTTGCTTGGATAAAACACTTTGTGTGATATACCATCTAAACTAAGCATTGATGCTTTATAATAACGCTCAAGAAGCGGTTCAGGTGCGCACCCTAACTCTCCTTTATTGTGTTCTTATCTTGTTTAGCATGCATTTTTTTTTTTTTTTTATATCACCCTTGCTTACTTAGGTATCCATGATCAACTATTTAATTGCTACATTTCCCTCAACTTAGTCAGTAGAAACCTTTATAGGACTTAGAGGGGTGCTACCTTTTAGAGGTACCTTCCCAATAAGTAACCTGATCCCCGGACCTAGACTCAGGTTTCCCAAAGACATGCTTTTTCCAAAACTATGGAGTCACTTTTAGGGTTTTTCTTTCTTATTTTATTTTCCTTTTAAAATAAAAATAAAATAGGTGGCGGCTCCAACTTTTCCAAAACTAAATATTTTTTCACAAATAAAAAGCGAGTCTTGCTGATCGAGTGGGGACGCACGTGAAAAATGCGGGTCCACACATATATTTATTTCTTTAACACTATTATAACTTTTCCTTATAAATTTAAAATTTTAAATAAATTTCTCTCGCAACTCATTGCTAGAAAATTGTCTGTTATAAATAGTACATTTAGAATTTTAACCAAATATGTTAAAATAACATAGAATATTAAATTAATTGATTTTAATATTTTTTATTTGTTTAGTAATAAAATTAATTTTATATTGGAAAATTATATTTGAAAATTTTTTTTATTAAAATATCTAATTTCACTCTTTTAAAAATTTTTAATTAAACAAAAATGGACTTTAGCATTAGCATGTTTGACTGCATTATGTTTCAAGGAAATGGAATTAAGGAAGAAGTTTAAAAAAGGATAAATTCAAAGAAAAGCTCCAAAAGGGAAAATGAGAGGAAAAAGTGAGAGAAAAAATAAGAGATAAGTGGGAAATGGGGCAAAGCCACCTTGGAGGACCTTTTCTAACCATGTGGATCCCACTTTCAATAACACTTTTTGGATTGTGTGAACTCCCATTTTGTGGACCCCCCTTGGATGACCATTTTTAGCCGTGTGAACCTAGTTTCAACAACACTCTTTCAAGCGTGTGAACTCAATTCTCTGGACCCACTTTGGATGAACTTTTTTAGTCGTATGGACTCCAATTTCAAGATTCAATAACACTTTTTCAATCATATAAACCCTATTTCCACAATACTTCTCAACCACCATGGCTCATTGACACACCTCAATTCCACACTTAGCTCATAAGTGTACTTGGTTTTTAGAAATGTTATTTGAAGGTGATAGTTCAATTTGAACCAAATCAATATCATGTCTAATTTAATATGGTCAATACAAGCATAATTCAATCTTATTATTCTAAATTTAAATTAAGCTCAAGTTAATCAGTTTAGCATTAAAAGACTAGGTTAATAAGTGAATTAAATTTGAGTAGAATAAAATCATTTATAATATAATAAATAAATAAATAAATTTCTTCATTGAATTCAAAGATAGTATAAAATAAGTATGGATATAAATTATAAATAATATAAAAGTATTAAATCATGTTTACGTTAGGCTAGCTCATATCATTCAAACCTTGATTTAAATTAAACTTTAATTAAATTTGGATGGAAAATTTTGAACTTAAGCCTAATTCATATACTAAAAATGATTGGATGATCCTACTTTAAAATTTGATTGAATCCAATTTAGGTCAGACTAATCCGTCCAAATTGTAGCCTTACCTATCCCATATCAATATGGTGAAAATGATAAAAGAAAAATTATAGTGGTGCAAGCACCCTTTTTCTTACCATAATTAATTATCACCATAGCATAATGTAATATAATTTTTTTTTTATAGAATTTAAAATATTTATTTTATATTTTTATTTCAATAAATATTTTAAAAGTATGATAAAAACAAAAATAATGTTATTCCACAACTTTTGCAACCCGCCTTAACTTCATATATAATTTTATGCAACAATTCTATCTCTTCCTCAAAGTATTGACACATTAATATAATAAATTAGAAAAAAATCATTAAATTTATAAATATATGCTTTAGGGCTAAGCAACTGAGTATGGCAATCTAACATCCTATTGGTGAATTTTCATTGAGATTAAATGCTAAGAAAAGGAAATGGGTTGTTGGTAAGTGGACCTAGCTTAGATTATGCTTGTTATATGAGAATTTTGTTATAAACATAAATTTTTTTATACTATAAATGCTTGTACAATTGAATTGAAAAGAATCCATTTTCACTTGCATAACCTCTAAAAAAAGCAAAAGAAAAATGGAGAAAAATGTGAAAGAAAAAAATACATGTGGGAAATAAAGGTTCCCAAGTGGACTCAGTTTGGACAACTCTTTTTAGTCGTGTGATCCCATTTATCATTTTTAATCATGTCGACCCTATTTTAAACATCAATTTGTAACAATGTGAACCCTACTTTTAACTTTTCCTTCCATAGGTGCTGACATCACATTCAACCTTCATTTCTATCCACGTGAACCTCACTTTCCAATAGAAAAAAATGATATTGTTCCACAATTTTAATTTGAAACTTGCCTTAAATTAAGTGATAAATTCATATGAAAATTCTAACATCCTAATAGTAAGTTAGGTGGTCTTAGGGTTCAAATTAAATGAGATGTTTCTTCTTGGATATGCATCCATTTATTGAGATAGTGAAACCCTCTTCTCTTTTTCCCTTTTAAAACTGTGAAGGTAATGAAACTTGGGTGATAAGTCACAATTAAAAGTTGGGAGAAACATCCCTAGTAAAAAGTCGATCAAACATGGGCACTTGCATATGAAGCCTCTATCATCTTTCTTTCTTGCTTCTAGTTACTTATATATAAATTTTTAAATTTATACTTCCATCATATAGTCAAGCTTCCTATACCCTAATGACTTTTTCTAGTAAAACATTTCATGACCATTTCTATGGAGCCTTTGTTTGAAAAAGAATCAAAACATTCGTGAATGACCAACTTAGGAGATGATTTAAAGACTCATTCTATCGATGAACCCAAACTTGCTTTTTTATTTACAAATTTATGTAAAAAATTCTCTCTCCTCCAAGAATTGACCTACTAATTTCATAAGTTACAAAAAAAAACTTACTATTAAATGCTTTGGAGCTATGCAACTTAAGAAAGATGATATGATATTCCATCATTAATGTAAATTCAGTTTCAAGTGCTAAGAAGATATAAAATCTTTTAACACAATATTAAAATAAATTCTAAAATATGGTGAAAGTGTAACTTATAAATCCTACATCGAAAAATATTTAATAAAATATATGCTAAAATAACATAAAATACTAAATTAGACAAAAAAAAAATATTAATGATGTGAGCTAAGTAATTGATTTCATGTGAAAAAGAAAAATTCATCATCTTTTTCATCAAAACTAATATTCACTAATGGAAAAAAATCAAGATTTTATTTTTTTTAATATCGGAATTTTGTCACACCGTACTTGTATTGGACTGGAAAAAAATCAAAAATAAAAAACAAGAGAAAATGTGATAAATATTTTCAATGTGAATATCTTATTATTTACCATTCTTATAATATTTTTAATGTATAATTTAAAAAAAAATTAACATGAAAATGAAATATTTTAATAAATAATGTTAGTTGGGATCCTTTTTATAAGAATCTGAATATATTTTTTTTGTCATTCCTACTTTCTCTCGTGTCTCCCACTAGTTTCCTTTTTCTTTTTGACTTTTCAGCCTTACTTTTATCCTTTTTTAAAGACAAAAAAAATCTTATGTTGTGAGAAAAGATAAGAAAATTCTGATGATTGTTTATTTATTTTATGTAAGGGTTCCATCAAGTCCCCATTCAATATTCATAAGTTTAACCTGTGTACTCCCATTAACTTGGGAGCATAACTTCAAACCTATGTGACTAAAAACAAAGTTTGGAAAACAAGGAAGAAGGAATGCAACTTAGATAAAACAAAATTGCATATTCTTAAAAGAAAATGAGATCTTTACCCTAAAACCTAGAATGGATTTTTTTTATTTTTTTTAAGGTTTTTAAATGATTCAAATTCTTTTGAAAATGATTTTAGGAAAGCAAAAAGAACCATGTGATTTGATAAATCCAAAACATTGGATACAAAATGAGGACTTTTTATTTTTAACTTAAAAAGGTTTTGAAAATAAGAGAAATATCAACTTGGATCCCCTTTTTGGCCCTTTCATTTAAGATCAAGGACCCATATCTATGATGGATAAAATTCATTTTTGACTTAAGAAGAACTTTTTTATCTTACTCAAAACAATTATCTTATTTGAACCAACTGAAATTTAAACACAAATAGATAGAATTCGATCAAAACAATTATTGTTCACATTAACTAAAATTGTAAAGCGAATAAATAAGATTCAATCAAAATGACTACTAATGAACTTAAACTACAAGTTAAATATTATGGAGTCAATCAAAATGATAACAAAATTTCCGAAAACAATTAAACTAGGATAAGTTTTAATTGAAAACAAAAATAGTGAACTCAACATATAAATTACATACCATGGAACCTCTAACTAAAATTTCCTAAGGTAATTAAATTGAAGTAGAATTTAATCAGTGACAAAACTAGTGAACTCAACAAATAAATTACATATCATGGAACTTCAAAATAATAACTAAAATTTCCTAAGGCAATTAAACTGAGATAGAATTTAATCAAATGACAAAACTAGAAGAAGGAATTTGATCACATGGGATTGATTAACTAAAAAACCGAAATGACAAGAATACAATAACATGGAATTAATTTAATTAAGAAACTAGAATTCAAAACACTCAAGAACAAAATAGGATTAGTAAATAAAAAAGAAAAATAAAGTTATCAACTTGAAAACTCAAATACAATGACATGGAATTAATTAAGCTAAGAAACTAGAGTTCTAAAAACACATGCTTGGAATCCAAAAACCAAAACTAGACAAAATTCAAATTTTATTTATTTATTACAATGAATCAAAATCAAAACTAAACTAATTTTAAACCCTTTTTATTTAATCTAGCAAATTAGAAACTAAAACTAAATAAAACCAAACCTTTTGAATTAATGTAATGAATCAAGATTAAATTAAACAACATTCCAACTTATCTTGTTGGACAATGCACATGGGTTGTGGAATATTCAAAGGTGTGGGTTGTGTCCTTGGATTTTTTTTTTTTTTTTTTTCGAAATTCTAGGTTTGTTCCAACTCATGGATGGTGTATGGAAGCTTTTCAATGGTGCCCTTCTCATGGCAGCCCATGGAAACCTACTGTGCACGTGATCTCATGCCTATAGAAAGTATACGGTGTGTCCCATTAATGGAATAATGGGCTTGTAATACTCGAGTTTTTAATGGCACGTCAGATTCAAGGTTCATAAAAGTTTTCATAAAATTGTTAGTCAAATGGTTAAAAAGAATGGTGAAGACCCACATATTAATATTTAATTAGGAGAGATTTTAGAAAAGTTGGTTAAAAGTCAATAGTTTGAAAATTTTGTCACGTTGTAAGAGTAGGAATTTCATAAATTAAATTTAGATTTGGAGAAAAATTTAACCATCAAATAATTGATATTAGATTTTGAAATTTTGAATATGTAAATTTCAAGAATTAATTTAATTATTATTGGGTAATTATCAAAGAATTGTAGGGAGAAAAACTTAATAAAAAAATGTATATCATATCAAATTGTTATAATGAATAATTAAAAAGAAATTAATTTAATTATATGATATATCAATTTAACTCTTATAATTGGAATTAAACCTTATAGAATTACAAAACATTAAATAGAATTGAATTGAAATTAAGTTAAGATTAAATTATGACATATGAATTTAGGAAAATGTACAAAAGGGTAAATTAATTAAATGCGAATTTAGTGAATTTGACTTTTGCAATTTTGATTCAATTGAGGAATTTGACAAATAAAATAAATTAAATGAAGTTATACTAAAGGGTTGAGAATTTGATTATTATAAATTGAATGACTAAATAATTGCTAGAATTAAGTTTTAGAATATTGCTTAAATTTTTGTTGGTAAATAAATATTGGTAAAATTAACGAGTTAAAGGTTATTATGAATTTCAGCTTCTTATATGTCGAAGAATTATTTTATGTTTAAAAAATTTTATGAAATTGATTTTTATTTTTATTGTTATTTAATAGTTAATGGAATCATGTCCTAAATGAATTTAATAGTAAAAATGTTTTAGGTAATTAAAGTCAAATTATATTTTTTGAAAAGTAGGTTTGTAGTATATTTAATTAAGAATACAATGATATTTTTCATAAAGTAGAAAATCATAAGTTGAGTATAATTTATAATTGTGGAATGTGAATTACAGAATAGTAGATTAATTTATATATAAAGAATGTGAATTAAATAAAAATAAATAAATAAATGACATGCGTGGTATTTTGGGATTTGTTATAATAAGAAATATATATATATATATATATATATATAATGGGTCAACTGCAGGGAGGAGTTAAAAAGGAACAAATCAAAGAAAAAAAAGAGAGTGATGCAAGGAGTCGACTAAGAGTGGAAAAAAAAAATGGCGTCAGCTTTAGGACGTCGATGGACCTACCTAACAACATTCGTTTCACGTAAAATTTTAAGAGGATACTTTATTCAACACGAGGAACATTTTTACAAAAGTTCGATTTTTGTTTCAACGGTTAGATTTTTGGATTTGAGGTTGGGTGGTTTAACCCTAAAACTTCTATTTAATGTTTTTTCTTAATATATATATATATATATAGATTTGTTTTTGGGAGATAAATGAGTAATATTTGTGGCATTTGAATATGATTATTGATATGAGAAATTTTATTTGGTGATTTACATAATTTTCTTTGGAATTTTTGTGATGTTGGGATTATTTAATTGTGGAAAAATTGTGTTGGGTGATTAAAATTATTAAGACTATTGTGAATAAATAAAATTAGGGTATAAATTGTGTTTTGTTGATATTTGTATTATTGGGAATTTTCTTTGATGTTTTTGGTGATTTAAATATGAAAAAATAATTATATTGAGTGTTAAAAATTATTGAGATTCGTTGGAAATAAATAAAATTAGGGTATAAATTGTGTTTTGTTGATATTTGTAGTATTAGGAATTTTCTTTGATATTTGGGGTGATGTAATGGTGGAGAAATTATTATGTTGGACTTAATAAAATTTGTCTTGGAAAAAAATTGTGGATAATGATATATGAAATTATTGCATTTCATATGCATCATGGTTGTGTGGATGAAAAAAATGAAAATTGTTGGAAGGTTGCATGAAATGGAAAAAGAAAAAAAAATGATGATGAAAAATAAAGGTCCATGAAAGGCGAATTAAGAAGGGAGTGAGATCCTTAGGGTGAAAGGCCCAAAAGTTTACCCCGAGAAGACTCCGAATGGGAAGTGTATTTGGGTACTGACGTGTATCATTCGGTGAAAGCCTGAGAACAATAGTGCATTGTATAACTGTTTGTCACATCCTCACATGCATTTTATTTAAATGTTGAGAATTGTTGAAGTGATATAATTAGATCAAATAAAATGTTTGGATTGTTTATTTTATGGTTGAATGTTTTATTTTGTGTATCATTAAACCTTAGTAATACCAATTTACCTCCTTAGATGTATGACACCCTATTGAGCAATGTGGAAATACTCGCTTCTTCTTTCTTGAAACTTTTTAGATGCACATATTGCTCATGTGGACCAACAAATAGAGTAGGAAAGGCTTGCCACAAGAAATTTTGGAGCAACCTAGAGGGTTTTAGTATTGTTGTTATATTTGTTTATTTTGGAATTGAGTTAGTTGATTGTTAAACTATATATTTTGTACTTGGACTTTATTTTGTTTAAAATTTGCTCAAACTGTGGACTTTTATTATAGACTTGGATTAGAAACCTTAATGATTTTTATTTTCTCATGCTGCTTTTGAGTATTGTTTCTATATTGGTGAATTGGAATCTTAGTTGGAATAAGTTTTGTTTTAATTTAAATTGTGATTTATCTTTAGAAAAAAAAAATCCAAGGTGTTTTGGTTGACTATTAACTTTGACTAGGAGAAACCCTTAGGGTCAAACCTTTGACCTAGGGTCACAAATCGAATTCTGGGTTACCCAGAATCTAGGGCGTGTCGGGGCTGCTACCAATATCCCTCCAAAGGGGCAGTTTGTGGAGGATATCAAAAGAATAGGAAAAACAGAAAATCCAAATCTAAGAATCCCATTTTCGACCGATTGTGTGTGTTGCTCTCCCCACGTGTCGATGTTTTTTCAAATAATGGTGTAGCCCATGGAGCATTGCAACCATGCGTGTAGATCCATTTTCAGTGGTAGTCCGCATGTGTCATTCTTCTTGGGTGGTAATGTTTTTGTGTCATCCTTCCCCTGTGTGGTTATGCATGGAGATTTCTTCCGAGTGGTGCGTGAGTTCTTGGTGCATCGAATCCTTTAGGAAGTGGGTTGTTTGTGATTCTTCTCTATGCATATTGTTGGGTGGTCCTCCAATTGTAGCCTATGGAGGTGTGTGACTGCTTGTCTTGAAGAATTATCCTCTATGGTGTGTCTAAATGGCAGTCTACATGGAAGAAAATTCCCTCTAGAGTGTGATGGCCTTGGGAATCAATGATGCAGTTGTTTTTCTTCAAGGATGAGACTGCATGTTATCCTTGGAATCATGTGTATGGCTTTCTTCATGAATCATATGGTTATGTGATCTCAAGGGTGCAACCCTCATGGAATCCTCCTATGCACACTACCCTTGCAAAATCCACTATGAGGCATGTTGGGAAAACCCCCAGAAGATGTAGTCCACTCTCTGTTTTGTTAGTGTGCCCCTGTCATGGAGATTTTCTATGGTGCGTCTTTGTTGAATGGTCTTAATGTTGCCTCTCATGCTACCTTCCTCCTATCTTTCTCACCACCGTGCTGTGTAGACCTTTTAAAAGATGTAGCCCGCCCTCTCAATGCATCCAGTTCACATATCAACCAAGATGCAACCTTCAAAATCTCCTCCAATCTCCTTTCCATATATCTTTGTGCATGTTTCCTTAGAGAGGATTTCCAATAGTACAATTGTGTTGTCTAACCAAAAATATTCAATTGTGCTTCCTTAAAAAAATCCTTAATGGTGTCGCTGTATTGAAAAAGGATCCTAATAATACATGTTGCCCTCGGAAAGAATATTTCCACCCATATGCAACTTTAAATCTTTCCTTAAAAAAATTTGGTGATCCTCTTTCCAAAAATCCTTCTGCAACCTATATTTTGTCTTGTAAATCAAGATTTTCATTCTTTAGCTGTGTGTGCATTGGAGAGAGTTCATGGCAGCATGTATATTTCCTTTTTGGAGAGTCATCAAATTCTCATGCAAAATAAATAAATAAATAAAATATACAAGTTAGAAACATTATAATAGGAAAATAATAATAATAATAATAATAATATAAGATCATCAATCACATGTAATTTTCTGAAAATAAATAAATAAATAAACATAAACAAATAATAATAAATAAATAAGTAAAGAACTAAATAAATAAATAAAATCAAGCACAAGCAAGTGTTAAAAATGCAAATCATGCAAACTATGTAAGTCATGAAAGAATTACCTAGAAAGTAACCCAAGTGAGGACCAAGATGTGCCTAAATGGACTTAGCGAACCTAAGCGGGCCTAAATGGGCCTAGATGGGCCCAGGTGAACCTAAACGAGCCTATGTGAACCTAAATGGGCCTATGTGAATCTGAATGGGCCTAAGTGGGCAAAGGTGAACCTAAGTAGGCTAGGTGTGCCTAAGTGGGCCTAGGTGAACCTAATGGCCCTATGTGAACCTAAACGGGCTTAGGTGAACCTAAATGGGCCTATGTCAATATGAGAGGACTTAGTGAACTTAAGTGACCCAAAGTGTGACTTAGTGATCCTAAGTGACCTATGGTGATTAGTAAGGTGCTTAAGTTACCTAAGGTGAGTGTGTGTAATCTGGAAGGTGCCTAGTTGACCATGGGTGAGTGTGTGCAAGCTAGAAGGTGCCTAAGTGTGCCTAAGAAGTGTATAAGTGAACCTAAGTTATTTAGGATGCATCTAAGTGATCTAAAAAATGTACCTAAATATGCCTAAGTATGCTATCCTAAATGATATACCTAAATGAGCTATCCTAAAAAATGAAGGAAAATCCTAAGTTTAATTCAGGGTTGCTAAGGGTCACAATGAGGCCAGATAAGTCTCTCATCGAAGGGTCCTTGAAAGTGGCTCAGAAAAGAAGCCGTAGAAGTGTCAATGGGCCACTAAGGGATGACTAAGAGTCAAGAGAGAAGTACATGAAGGCACCTAGTATCACATGTGCTAAGATGACAAAATGGAGGGTCTACACTATCATCATGGTACTTTATGGTATTATTATGGATGTGATTGTTATATACCCTAGACCTATATCATGTCGTAGAGATAAAATGGCATATTGTAGTTGATGGACCTTGTGATCTTTATGTCGAGAGATGAAAGGGCACTTGAGCAGTTTGGATAAGAAGCATGCCTAGAGATGTAAGGGCATAGTGTCTATATGTCACCATGTTGTATGAGATACATGACATCTATAGAGGCCATTGTGATATGTCAATGGAGGAAGGGGCACGGTAGCACTGATATTGAGTGATATTGGGATGTGCCAAGAGTTAAAGTGGCATCGTAGCCATGGATTACACATGTGTTTGATTGATTATACACTAGGTTGTCCAATGTTGTTTGCCTACTTAGTTCCCATGCTAAATATTTTTTACATTGAATCGTTATCTGCATGATGAAACTCCATTTTATATTTTGGATTGACCATCCTAAAACTTACATTATAATATCATTCATTGAGTTATACTCACTCTATAGTTTCCTAAATTTTTCCAGATGAGGACCTAGTTGAACCAGACACCGAGCGAGTTACCCTTTTTTTTTTATTATTCTTTTGATAAACTGATGGCATCTAGTCATCTTCATACATTTGTGCAAAGTTTGTAATGGGGCCTTATGACCACTTTTATGTACTAAAAACTTTGTAGCTTATAAAGGTAATGAATAAATAGTTTCTTAGTTATGCTTCCTTATGTTGCTTTAACACATCATATTTGATTACAAGTTAATTTCCTAAGATAGTATTTTCATCTCAGTCTTTTAACTAGGAAGAAGACACTATCTTGCATGGATGACGCCTGCAAAGATGAGTCGTCACATATTTTAATTTGACCAAAGGCATGACTAGATCTTTTCTAGGTGATCAATTTCAAAATATAGAACTAGCTAGTTGTATTCCCTTGAACATCAATACTTATGTTTCTATGTTGACCCTTTTATACATTGATGATTATGCATTAGGTTTCAAAACTAAAATTATGATTTAACTTCTACCTTTGAACTTGAAACCTCATTCTTGATGGATTGAAGTATACTATCTAGGAATTTAACTAGGTTTATTATTAATTGATTTAATACTGAGAGTTTAAATACATTATGACTCTATCTCAAGGTGTTTATTGCATCTTTACTTCAATTCATGTGAATTTTTGTTCTTTTCAAAGTTATTTGTTTCTTTTCTTAGTGCCTAGCTTTTAACTCAAATGCTCAAGTGTCGTTACCAACGCTCAAGTGTTTGTTCCAGCACACCATGCACTTAAGTGTTGTAAGTTGTTTTTAGCGCCACTTAGAGCGATTCGATTGCTTAGGTGCTCTATGTCATATTCAGTGCCACTTCCAACGTTCACGACACTTGAACAGTAATCTGCATTGAGCGTTCCTATATGCTATTTAAAGCCATCTTGTGTGCCTTTTAGAACATTTCACATTTCCGAGTTGTTTCGAGCGCTCTAGGTTTTCTCTTCTTTGTCCTTTTAGCCCACTTAATTTTTTGCATTTTTGTTCGTATAATATTGTTTTGCACCTTATTTTTAGTATTCTTGGTAGTTTAGTTTTTTTCTTAGACTTTTATCTATCATTCTTGATTTTTCATGTCCTTTCATATTCTATTAATTATAGTATGGCTAGTCGTAGATGTCCGTGAGAGCTGACCCCTCCTAGGTCACCTAAGCCCATTTAAGGCATCACATTATAGGGTTCTTTCGACCTAGCAAATCTTCTAGTCAAGTGTTTCCACTATTAGGAGGCACAAAACCCCTTCTACACTTATTTCTATGATAAGCTAGTTGAGATCAAGTGTCCGGTGAATCTTAGAGCTTTCGAGGACACTCCTCTCCCTACTATCATTAGATAGCAAGGATAGGAGACATTATTCTCTCTTTAAGGGATGTATTACCTCTCATCTTTTTCTCATGTTCAATGCGAACATACATTTTGTTATCGTCGGAGTCACCTTTAGGGTGACTATGTACGACTAGTCGTTTCTCATCTTTTCTTGTCCATCAGGCATGTACTTGGCATGCTTAGATTAGAGGTCTGTGTTCTGTCTTTTTCTCCGAAAGTATAGGCTCTCAAAAGAGGAGAGCTTGATGTCATTCTAACCTTTCTTTATGATGTTCTTCCCCCTTTTTCATCATATATTCTGATTGTTGGCTTTCCTAAGCCAACATGGCTATTTGCTAATTTTTTCACCTACTTCTTCTACCCTTCTACTCATAATACCCAGATTCGTTGATCGTTTACTCAGTTAATTCATGTCATACTCTCTGTCCAATAGTTTGATATTGGCTAGGCGATTTTGGACGTGATGACTCCTCTTCGCAATCCATCTTATAGAGAGGGTAGTCTTCCCTTCGCCCTCCTTATCTCACGTATTTTGGAGGATATGGGATTTGCGATAGACCCACCACTAAGAGTCCAAGCTACCTATGCCTTTTTGGATGGGAGCTCCTGGGCCAAGTACTATAGTCATGATTATGGACTCATGGAACCCTTAGCTCACCATGGTCCTCAGGATGCGGCACCTTAGGTAGCTTAGGAGGCTTTAGTTAAGGAAGATGGGCTCTAAGCTATGGAGTAGGATGTAGTTCTTAAGTCAAATTTTTTTAGCCTACTCTGAGGACACACTCCAATTAAGGTCAGGCAAGTTCTTCTTGAGCTACTCACGAGGCATCGTCTTCCATCGACCCGACTTTCCAAGAGACATTGGATTCCATGCCCCATATTCATCAAAGGATAGACTTATAGGACATTCAGCTCCATGAGATCCAAGGTCAGCTCGACTGCGTCATATCTTAGATTCATTCTCAAGACGCCTTGAGTTTTGTCCCTTCTCCGCCTCCTTCAGATACTTAGATATTTATTTTTTATGTTTTATTTGTATTATTGATATGGATTTGTTCTTTTTTTGCACATCTTATGTATCTAGAATCATATTTTTGATATATATATATATATATATGATGCTCTTATTTTTCTTTCTCTCTTGTGTCCTTTCTAATTTATATATTTCATATGCTTTGCCATTTTTGTGACAAAAAAAAGAAAATCACTAACAATATTTGACTCACTTAAATAGGGGAAGCATAAACATATTACTTTTAAGAACTAATTGCACATAAGAATTAATTGAGAAAAGGTAAAGAAACTTCTTGACAAATAGGGGAGTTAATAATTTTTTAATTACTTATTTAATTCGTTCTTTTAATCATTGAATTCTTAAGGGAAATTAATTGAAATATTGGAGAAAATTAAACTTGAGACACTAGAGGAAACCAAATCAACTGTTGAAAGCATAACTTAGAAGTTTAAGAGAGATACCTAACACAAATGTTTCTTGCAAGATATTAATGTTTGAATTGTCCATCTCTCTATCATAGAAGCTTCTTCCCATAGTCTTTACTACATATATCATGTTTGATGATAGACCTCTAGGCATTGTTGTTTGATTTATTGTGTCTTATCAAGCTTCTATTATGTTTGGTTGATTTGCACATATATATATTCCTCTCGAGCTTTGTTTTGTACCTTGGTGTCATTATGGGGATATGTTCCTTTTACATGCTTTCATAATACATTAAGCAAAATCTCAAACTATCTTGTTATATTACTTTGATCATATCTTATTTCACATATTGATTTACCTTTGGTATAGTTTTCTATATAGAATTGGAAGATAAGTACTACAAGATGATGCAAAGCATTCCCTTAGTTTGTTTTTAATTGAGCGTTAATGTGTGTTATGTAAACTTCGTTATGAGAGTTTGAGTGGGTTTATGTAACAATGTTTTGTCACAAAATTGTCAAAAAAGGAGATTGTTAAGACATTGAGTCTTGTTTGTATGTTGGCAATTTTGTTCCTTTTAATGTTTGGCCCTAGAAATATTTTTAGATAGTGACTTGCTCTCCATTAAAGATCACGAGTTGTTGTTCGTTTAATTGAGAAATTACAGATACATCTAAAAATGCTTAGCTTTTGGCAAGTTAGGCTTCATTGAGGTATAAAGAGGTTGGTAATTATTTTGAACTTAAAATTAATTTTTATAAAGTTTTTGAAAAATAAGGGAAGCTTAAGTGGGGTGTAGCACTCAAGCACTGATCGCTTAAGTGTCCCATACCACTCAAACGCCCAAAGCACTCAAGCTACCTAAGTGGGCTCGAGCAGTAATGAATTTCCAAGTGAGATTTTTTTCATGCAAATCTGATTTAGTAGTCTTTTAAAACCAAACCTCTTCACGATTTATTTATATAAATACCTTATTATAACCCCTTAAGGGTTAGAGATCATGTAGAGATCATTAGGAGATCATGTATTCTTTAAAAAGGGTTTCTTAGAGAGAAAATCTAACATGGCACACCATTCCCGATCTCTTATTCAAGGATTTGATATTTGAATCTTGGGTTAAAGATCTTCATCCCTTCAACAAGGTTGAAGTGTATTCACTAAAGCAATCAACGATTATTGTATTACGAACATGGATCATGTTGTAGGTATTAGAAAGTAAGTCTTTAGGGTAAAGAGATCAGGTAAATTTGTGTAATTTGATTTCATATAGTGGATTGAAATTAGTGGTCTTAGACCTCGTGGTTTTTTTATCTCCACAGTTAGTGGAGGGTTTTCCATGTAAAAATCTCTTGTATCTCATTGTTTATATCTTTTGATTAGTTTGTTTGAATTGTCTATCATTATTTGAATAGATAATTTCTAACTACTTGTAGGGTTAAAAATTGAGCATAATATTTAATCCTTATATGGTAATTTTTTAAATACACCTATTCACGGTGTTACCCTATTGGACTTCAAGGCTTTTTCAAATATCTCATATAAGGATGGTGACTAGGGTTCTTTTCTCTTTAAAGGGAATAAGAAGATTGAATTAAAGCCCTAACTCTTAAGGAGGGTTTATATAAGCTTCTAGTGAGCTTAAATGACTTGAACCCATCTTAAGCTTTGGTCACTTAATCTAACATAATGATATTTTAATTGATTAATTAGCCTTATTGGGCTCCAATTAATCAATTAACCTTATTTTCTTTGCAACTTCTAATGCACCTAAATAATTTACAATGCAAGTGATGTAGGTTTGAATGCTTAGATAATAACAATGTAATCATTGATATAAAGTGGAAACTAAAAACATAATATAAATATATTAATGAAATTTCATTTTGTATATATCATGTTATGCTTTTGAAGGTTCTGTCCTAACAATAGAATTTCTAACATCCCTTTAGGTTCTCTTTATTAGTAAGAGGAGTCATCACTACGACCCATGACCTAATCCTATACCATGATGCCCTCATTACAATGAGCATGATCCCGACCCCAATGTTGGCTATAAGTAGTATCACTTAAAGCTATGGAGTAACTGTTCTAGTTTTAGATGAATATTGAGTTCCAAATCCTATTTTAGGTCTTCTAGATTATATATAAAATAAGGTTTTTTTTTTTCAAAATAATGTTTGAGAAGAATCAAACACCTTGATTAATAATAGAAAGGAAAATGAAACAAAAAAATAAATAAAAAAAAGGAAGTTAACAACTAGCAACAAGAATAAGAGAAAAAAATGTAGTAATATATCAAAAGAAGAATGAGGGCACTAGTAGTAAGAATGAGATCACCTAAAGTTGCATGCCCTAAAAGATATTCTTTTTGACATTTTATTTTATTAATAAAATATTTATTATGACTTCATTGCACATTTTGAATAAGTTGTATTTGTTTTAATACAAGAGCAATGCATTAAAAGTGCCCAAGGTTTGGATTGTAGATGACCACAATGCATAACATTATGGTTATCAATTCATTCCAAACTAAAAATTAGTTTACAACCATAAAGAAAGTGGACAATCTATATTGGTTGAGAATAAATAATTGTCATATTATATAGTATGATTTGACTCCTTTATTGGAGTCATTGAGCTTACAATTTATACTTGTGTTAGACAAGGATTATCGAGTAGATAACTTCATTAAATGATAATCATAAAGTATTAAGCTTAACTGATCAGGGGTTAAAAACAAGAAAAAAAATCCACGTTAAGCGCATAAATATCAATGTAGGTTAGCTTTTCTTTGAACATAATATCTTTGTAGAAACAATCAAAATTTTTGTATTTATTATCGGGCATCAGAATTTGTCATGTGGGTCAATCCTGGTGAGCAAATGAGAGATTTGCTATCCTCTCGACCCAAATCTAGTAAGAACATATTTAGAAAATTATTAAAATCATTTATGTTATTTTTCAATGGTATTTGCAATAATTGGTGATTTCCATATGTTGAGTTAATAAATTTAAATTAAATACGAAATAAAGAGCATTAGTGGAAGTGAATGCATCCAAGCTTTCCTTTTTGGAAAACATTTAACTAGAGAAGTTCAAATTAGGACTAAAAACAGTTATTTTCCATTTCCGCGGCCAAAATCTAATTTTGGACATCCAAGTTGGGCTCGTTGCAGCGGCCCACATGCCGAAAGGGGTAATTACCTTGGAGGCCCACTTAAGGGGACAATATCCTTGGAGCTTTATCAATTAAAAGCAGTTATTTTCCATTTCCGTGCAGTGGGATCTGCCAAAGCTTGTGAGAGCGTCCATCCATAAATAGCAGCAAACAACAACATCAACAACGACACATCTTTCCCCACAGAAGAATCAATCCACAATCCAATCGGATTTCCCCAGCCAATTAGGGTTTCTGGAAATCACAAATTTCTGGCCAATGATGTTGATGCGGTGGTAGTTTTCCTGGGAATCGGAACCGACAATCCATGGCGGAAGAGGGATCCGAGAGGGAAAATGGAGGGCTGGTGGCGATGGATTCCATGGAATCACGCTGGGTTTTCCAGGACGAGGACGAAACGGAGATGGAGGACGATGACGAAGATTTGGGCCTGCGTACGGCTTTGGATTCCGAGGATGATGAGAATGGAGAGCAGAGGTTGATCCGCACTGGGCCCAGAATCGATTCCTTCGATGTCGAGGCCCTCGAGATTCCCGGCGCACAGAGGAACGATTATGAGGTGTGTTTTTGGGGCTTTTTTTTTTTTTTTTTTGTTGTTTCGTTGCTTGAATGGAAAATTGGGGAAACGGGAAAGAAAATAAAATGCTGGATGTTTTGTTGTTATTTCTTTATTTTCGTTTTAATTTTGATTTGAATAGAGAAAAAAAAAATGAAGGACAACCTGAGCTCAGCTGGTGTCGTGGTGTTAGTGTAAGTTGACTGAGGTTTTTGTGCATTTTCTCGGTAACCTAACAAAGTGTTTCTGTAGCTCTCATTTAAAACGGAGAGAAAGATTGGAGATTTAATTTGGTAACTTATGTTTTGTTTTCTCATTTCCATATGTGTTTCTGGGAATGACAATTCACAACAATTAAGTCAAGTAGTGTCATTAGGGACAGTTGAGCGGATGCTTTCGTTTTCTCAGGTCATGCACAATGAAGAATGTAGTATTTTAAGTTTTTAAATTTTTTGTTCTTTTCTTAAAGTTCATTGGCAAAATCAACAGAACATTATGAAAAGAAGGATTTGTTATGTAGGATCTGGTCTAAGCTGCAGTGGAACTCTGTTCAACATGAGTTGGATTCTTAAATTAAACTCTGATTGAGAGAGTATTTATGGAAGAATTTGTAGTATTCTCTACTATTGAACCTATTTAGACTCTGATCCAAGTTTTTGGGTTACAGTTCTCAATATTGACTTAAAAGATGATTGCATATAATCTGGAGTGTGTACATGGGCTTTGACTAAAAGTTGGGTTAACTATTTCCTATAATGCTAATGATGGATGACATTATGGACTGCCTGTTGGGAGTATGTTACTTTTCAACGTAATGCCCTTGTTATTGGAGAAAGGTTGTCAAGGCATTTGTAGTGTTCTTAGGCTAGAGTAAAGTTAGGTTCTAATTCAAGCTTTTTGAGTTTTCATTATCATTGTGGACTCTTTTGTCTAACCCCAAACTTTATCTGAGAAGGATAACTTGTTCCAAAAGTTCATACAATGAAGTTAAGAGTGTAGATTAGTGTTTTAACCTTCCTTGGCTCATATGTTATCCAACTTGGACATGGATTTGTTGCAAAGAGAACAGCCTTGACTTGGAAGTTCCTAGTGGGGTCTATATCTTTCCTTATGTAGTTGCTTCCCTGTTTGTTTCTTTGCCTCCTTTTGTATTCTTTGAGGCCTTTTATTTTTTGCATTATTTTCTTTCTAATAAATTCCACCTCATATTTATGAGGAGAAAAAAGGGATAACAGGTGATAGGAGAATCATTAAATATGAGATTGTCTGACAATGTGTTTTCCACAAGCTTCATACTTCTCCTTGTACTCCCTCTCCCTTATTATCAACATGAATTTTGTTTCTTGTCTAAAAACATAGAAGGAACAAAAGAACTTTCTATCTGAACTTTTTAAATTTAATTGCAGGACTTTAGTCTGGGAAGGAGAATTATACTTGCTTTTCAGACACTTGGGGTTGTCTTTGGTGATGTTGGAACAAGTCCACTATATACCTTTGGTGTGATGTTTAGTAAGGCCCCCATTAAAGGAGATGAAGATATTATTGGAGGACTTTCACTAGTTCTATACACCTTGATTTTGATCCCACTGATCAAATATGTCCTTGTTGTCCTTTGGGCAAATGATGATGGTGAAGGTGTGTAGATATATGTTCATGGATGTGTGTTTCTGTGTATAATATTCATCTTCAACTGTATCTTACATATGAATGAATTTTTTCTGTTGTTACCTAACCATGGCAGGTGGTACGTTTGCTTTATACTCATTGATTTGTAGGCATGCTAAGGTCAGTCTTCTCCCAAATCAACTTCCATCTGATGCTCGTATATCAAGCTTCAGGCTAAAGGTGCCATCCCCAGAACTTGAGAGGTCACTAAAAATCAAGGAACGACTTGAGACTTCACTGACTCTGAAAAAGCTGCTTCTAATGTTAGTACTTGCTGGTACTGCTATGGTAATAGCTGATGGGGTTGTTACGCCTGCAATGTCAGGTTTTTACATGCTATCTCCTTTATTCTTTTTGGCACTTGGACAAAATTGAATGATGCAATAATTCAAACGAAAAAGTCATTTTCCATGCTTAATTCATTGGATCATTGGCTAGCTGGAGCTTAGTTTTGACGATAGGATTGTCCCCCCTCTCCCCTTTTTTTGTACAGTGATGTCAGCTGTTGGTGGGCTGAAGGTTGGAATATCTGGAATAAAGCAAGGTGACAGTAGACTTTTTCAATTCGCTCTATGTCCTGCAATAATGATTGTTTGGTTGTTTGATTGTTTGATTGTTCAGCATTCTGTTATTTAATGCATAGTTTTCTCCTAAAGAAATGTATAATTACTCAAAAAGGGATAATATCAGAATGTTTAATTTTTCTGCTTATTCTCCTTTTCGATTGAGTATATAAAGTAATAATTTCTTTATTGTTCTTAGTTGGATTGGCAAATGCATAGTTTTTTAATGGGACGATTTGCTGGCGTGGGGCCTTCTGGTTTAAAATGGAAAACTCTGATCTCATGGGTGGGTTGTAGTATTCCAGCTCCCCTGTTCTAAGGAGGGAAAAGGAAAAAAAAAAAAAAAGATAATGGTTTTTAGGAAAAGTCACATTTCAATTCCTTATTTAAAGAAGTTGACAGTTTGATGCTTGTGAAAATGATAATTATTAGTTACTACTTATCCATGATGGTGAAGTTGAACTTGTAAAATAGAGAGTTTATCATATCAGTTCTGATGGGGATGTGCATAGATTTGCAACAATTTTGCATTGCAGAGTCTTGACTTCACCCTTTGCTGATTTGGTTGGCCTTTGGAGGCATCATCTTATTAGGACCCTTTTTTTTTTTTTTTTTTCCTTTTCCCTTAAAATTTGTAAGTCTTACAAATAATGGAATTAAAAGGAAAATAAAACTTTTTAAGGTTAGAAACTTGAAACTTTATAGAAGCTTTTTATAATAAGAGCTTTTGATAAAAAGATTTTTAGATTTTAATAAGGACTCAAAAAAAAATTTAGGGAAAAAAAAGATTATTAAGTTTTGAAATATGGAAACTTCTTATTAAGGAGAATTTTCAAATAAAAATTTTGTCAAATTCTAAATGCAACTAAATTGCCAACTACTCACTAAATATGACTCTAAAACCTAAAAGATTGCAAAATTACTTAAATGGTCTTAGAGATTCATCCCTATCATTGTGTTAAATTTTTCCATCTTGAATTGTTGAGGAAGAGATTGTAAAAGCTGATATGGATTTTTAGTGGTGCATTTTAGGGGATGAGAGGGAATTGAATGTTGTGATGTGAGAATTGTATGTTTACTTTAGGATAGAGAAGGTGGATGTGATACGATAGAAGGTACCTATTTAGGTGGGGGAAAGGAGTTGGGGAAGAGAGAGAAGGGTGATGGGTAGTGGGGGAGTGTTGGAATTGAGATTTTCTTTTGATAGGCAAATAGATAATATATTAAGAGAAAAAAAGCCTAAAAAAATGCCCCTAAATTATATAGGTGGTATACAAAAAGCTCCAAAAAGAAGGGCTGACGACCAAACAAGGTAGCCCATAAAAAGACCTATCTATTCACATGTAAGGCTATAAAAAAAAAATCTAATGTTGTGAAATATCTCCATCCCCATTGCATCTAGAGACCACTCTAACAAGGATTTAAAAAATGTCTCCTTCAATCTTTAATCTAATAGCTCTTCCTCATCGAAGATCCTTCGATACTCTTTCCACATACACCAAAATAAACATAAGGGAACCATGCACCAAATCTTCTTTCGTCTTTTCTCCATGCTCCTTACCTTCCATCAAGAAGGTTTTTCACCAAATCTAAAAACACTCACTTCAATCCAAAAGTAGCTAAACTAAGATTTCACAACTTTTTCATCCTATCATAATGGATTAGGATATGATGTTTTCTTCACTATCTTTACATAGACTACATCTATTTTCCATCATCAACCCTCTTATGATGAGACTTTGTAGGTTGTGTTTTTGAGTTGGGTTTTGGGGTTGGTGGCTTATATTGTAAAATTTCTATAGGGTAGAAGGTGGAGGTTTTAGGAAGGGCAGGGTAGTGTGGATGTGGCTATAGTGGGGTGCTTGAAGTTGGTCTCATCCTAGTGTTACTTTTGTCTAGGGTTGTTATGGTTTTTTAGGCTTTAGGGTGAAATCTTTTGTATCGGATGTTGGTTGGGTGTTGGTTTGTTGTTTCCTTCTCCTTTTGCTTGTATTCAGTTGCTACTTGTATGCTCCATGTGTACTTTGTGTGCCCGTTTCAAACACTCTTAATATATTTGTGTTGTTTACGTATAAAAAAAAAATCTATTGCTATAGTCTCCCCTCAAATTGCTTCCTAGGCAAACAATTAGGTTCTTAGAGGAGCATGAGCCTCCAACTTTCTTGAGTTGGGAACATCTCTCTACTCTCATTGCATAATGGACTATATTAAGACTTGACATAAAAGTTCCTTTTTTTTGATAGGTAAACAAAGCATATATTAAAAGCGCTTGGAAAATGCGCATAAAGTACACAAGGAGTATACAAGTAGCAACCGAATACAAGCAAAAGGGAAAAGAAACAACAAACCATAACCTGAAACAAAAAAAAAAAAAAAAAACCTTCACCTTAAAGCCTTGGAAGAACAAAGAGACCCTAAGCCTATCTAACCTTTTTTTTTGATTGGCAAACACACAAAAAACATAAACTAGAACTACCCAATTGCTATTTCCACTCTTCTTTGCACTTCTTGAAACCACCATCTTTAGACTCCAACCCCTCTCCTGTTCTAAATAACACTTATATATGAGGAAAGATGAACACCAAGCCTGAGCCTACCAACAACTGGAAAATCACAACTAACGAGGTCACTTACAAACCATCTCCCACCCATTATTTTGGCTCCTCTCTTTCTTTTTTGATTGCAATAATTGACCAAACATTCCAATTTACGAAGCCCCCTAACAATGCTAGATGTAGAGGGAGTCCTTTTTGCAGCTAAAACTTTGCTCCCCTTTCTAGTTTCCAACTTTCTCAGCAAGGAAGCAATTTCCTTCTTATGTGCCCTTCCACTGGCGTTCCTAGAAAATTGCTGAAGGAGACATTTTTAAAGCAAGATTGGAGAGGCTCTCATCTCCCACCGGCCCCCTACTTGGGCTCCGAAAACCCGAAGCCCTTCCTCATTGCACATTTATAGGTTTGCACTCTTGGCATCTTTAGAGTGATTATTCGAGGAGCCCTTAACCCAACCCTCATTAGAAATCAAACGCAATGGCTCGTAACCATCACCCTGACACATAACTGAAGGTTCTATGCCTTGCTCCTCTCATGGGACCAAGCTTTTAGTCCTCCCTGAAGGTGAATCCCCTCATCTTTAGACAAAGACGAATCCGAAGAAGAAGACCGTCCCCCCTTCAAGCCAATTGGAGAAGAAGACTTACCGGAAAAAAGTTCTGCTTCAAGCAAAAGAGCGGCATCAATAGCAGGCGCTTTCTCCTCTAGGCATGTGGAAGACTGAACTAAAAGATAAAGGGCATCATCATCAGAAACAAACCTCGGGCCATCGACATTAGCTAGAGAAGTCACCAAGTCTTAAGATAGACTTCCTCTTATGGGATTCCTGAACTTCAAGCAAGACCCCTTCCTATAACCATTCTCTTAATCTCCTTTAGAGGGTGAGAGGTTATAAATGCCCTTAGGCCACGTAGTAACCAGTTGAGGCCTAGCCCACCTCCATAGTTTTGCCATTTAAATTCCTTAAATTAGAAACATGGGCGAGGCTCAAACCACAAATGTTAAGGGCTAAAGGGCTGGAGACCACGACAACTTTCCTTATCATTACAGTCCTGGCCCAAAAGCACATCAAAACCTTTCTTGCAATGGGCCTCCTTAAGCATCTTGAGGTCCAATTCTCTAAGCCTACACCCACCATTAGAAAGGCCGAGGGATAGAGGCTTTTCTGAACCACCTGCTATTTCTCCAACTTTAAGACCCCTAAGGCCTCCTAAGCTTGATACGTCTCCTGAGCTTCTACTACCAAACAAAACTTTCTCTCTCATGCCCTCTCTAGTGCGTGGATCACCACCACCTTCTTCTTCTACCCTAGCCTTCTACGGCTTCGTAATTTTGCTAGCTATATACTGCGATAACCAAGGTGAGACCTCCCACCACAATTGAACTGAGTAGCAGAGAGATCTCCCCATCACTTGCAAGGATCCAGGAACATTCTTGCCATTTGACTTCACAAGAAATCTTGCCCATTGGAAATTGCGATGCCTTGCAGTGTCTTCGTCCACTGCAATGAAACCCTGACAACAATCCCTTAGATATTTAAATAAAGCCATGTCCCATAAATGTAAAGGTAGCCCTACCAGTGTAACCCACACCTCCTTCGTGTGGATGTCTCTTTGAGAGCTCTTAAGGACAAGCGTTTGTTAGCAAACCTCCTTAGACCTTTGTACAACACCTCCTCTACATCTTCAACGAAATCAAATTTCAAAAGGATGAGAGCTCCCCCTAATAAAAATAAATCAACTCTCCCTTTCAATTGCCAATTGTGAACTGCCCATTTCTTCAGAGTTTGTAGTTTTGGCACCAAGTCGAAGAAATCCCCCCACTGACACACTAGACATCTCTTCTGGGATTCCTTTTCAAGATAGATCTCCTTTTCCCCCATTTGAAACCAAATTGCCTCTCCCAAGCCTTTTAAACCTTTCTTTGCCTTGTCAGCAAAAGTTCCCTTTCCTACCCATCAAAAAAAGCAAAAGTTCCCTTTCCTATCTTCTTTTCTTTGTAAACTATCAACCCTTACTCCTTGCAGTCTCACTACATGTATGAGCTTAAAAATTGAACCACCACATCTACTTCCAATCTTGAAAGTGCCTTCCAAACTATATAGACCATTGGCCTCCAATGGTCTACTCCTCTTTTTAGGCCTCATTCACCAAGTTTTTTAAACACATTTCTTTTAGTGTTATTCAACTCAATTGACATTTAGTGTGATCAAAAGGGTTTGGGCATCATTGAGAGAAGCTTAGTCAAGACTTGAGGAGATGACATCTTTGTATTTTGTTTTGTAGTTTAAACCTTTTGTGTAGACTCCTTGTATAGTGGAGTTCAATCATATTTTAATCAAGTTTTCTATTTACGAGGAAAAATCCTCATCTTTCTTTTGTTCTTTTTAACTTTAATAAATACATCTTCTGTTTTTGGTAAAAAAAACCAACAAACGAACAAACCAACAAAGAAACAAAAGGCCTCCATTGCTTACCCTTTCCCACAATTAATGTGCTATTGTAGCATTCTTGTCAAAGGCTCAACTGAAAAGTAAGGGAAAAAGTTCTTAGATGGGATTGTCACCCACCCATCTACCCCACTAGAATTTAGTACTCGTACCATTTCTAAGTTAAGTAGTTGTTCTCATTTTAAAATCATCCAATCCTCTTCTAATGTTTTTCTGTAAGCTTACACTAAAAAACTCTCTCATCCATAGGGTGCTACAACCCTCCTCTATATACCCATATTTGGCTTGGATGAATTTTCCCGCACATGTTCAGTGACAAACCTCTATAACCATTTGCCAAGTAAGGCTTGGTTTAAGACCTTCCACCTCGTATCCCAATTCACCGTACTTCTTATCTTTGTAAACAATTCCCTATCTCACTAGATTCATTTTCCTTCTAGATGGCTAATCCTTAAAAGTTTCTCTGTATTTTTTCCAATCTACCCCTTACTCTTTTGGGAATTTGAAAAAGAGACATGAAGCAAATTGGAAGGCTCGATAGTGTTGGAATTGAGATTTTAATATTCTTGTGAGTTAAGGCTTTATCCTAAGATGTTTTAGGTTATTCAACTCCCTTAAAAGTAGCATTCACTATTTGGTCCATTGGCTAGTAGCCTACGATCCCAAGTTGTTTTTGCTTTGTATCATACCATGGGCTCTCTTTAGAACAATGAGGGATGTCTCTTAAGTTGGCATGGCAAGTTCATGAGAGGAAAATGGAAGAACATGGAAAAGCATCTAACTTTGCTTGCACATAACACATGGAAAGGACGAAATGGGGAAACCTTTGAAGGGTTTGAATTCCTATAAAGGAAGTTGACAAAACTAGTTTGACATTTCCATGATGTTTGGACAATTGAGTTCATAGGGGATAGGAGTGTTTCCTATCATATTGAACAACTTGGGATTTTAGTGGAGACTTGAGAAGTTTGTTTTAACAATGAAATGTATAAAAACCATATGGTAGTTGCTCTCGTCTGATGAAAAATGTATAAGAACAAGGAACCTATGGTAGTATAATGGACCAAGTATCATCCATTGAGATTGTTGAATGTTGGTAATGAAGCGAGAAAATGGTGTGAATTGAAATGATAAAAATCAAAGTTATGGTGTAGTGACAAATTATATTTGAAATTTGATAAAATTTATAAAAGTTGAAGAAGTAAATTTGGCTAAAATGGAAATTAAATCTTTCAAATGAAAAACCTCTTAGATTTAGAGTTCACTAGAGATCAATGTCTATGGTGATTTAGATCATCATGATCTACTCTTCATTAAGTTAGGGTAACACCTTGAAATCTCACCTGAATTGATATTTGATTCAACTTTAGGTCTATATCAATTTAATTCTCAAATTAGGTCTCCTAATTTGTGGATTAACCTTCATACTTGGCTCAATTCTTTTTAAATCACCTTTCAATAGATTCTATCATGAAACTACACAATCTCACCAAATCTAGCCTTAAGAGTGGGTGAATCAATCAAGATTGCACTATATTCCCCATTCGAGGCAATTGAAAAAGAATATTATCTTAAAATCATTACTCAACCAATTCAATCAAGAATACCTTTGATTTTTAGTCCAGTTGACTAATTCACCTTAGATCTCAACTTTAGTTCCTTCCACCTCTAATAAAAATGAAAAACTAGCGACACGTGTTTGGAGATTTGATTTCACAAGATATGTTTGGCTTTCAAGAAAAATAAAAGAAAATTGCTAAGAAAGTGAAACAAAATTTCTAGTTCCCCAAAGAAAAATTACAAAGCTCCCTCAATTACAAAATCGCCAAAAGTTGCAAAAAGTTTTAATTTAGAGTTTCTAACTCCTATTTATAGGCCAAGTACAATAGTGTACACTTGTCACCATGCTAGAAGCCTTCTAGAACCTTCCAATTCGCCACGTTATCATTGGAAAGGCTCTAATTCAAAAATAGGAGTTTGGTGCCAAGATTCCTCATACGGTGTAGTGGTTGCTCACATGGACATGCAAATACAAGTAGCAAATTTTAGCAAATTTCGGCTCAAAATGCATAATTCTTGTTAGGCTCGCAGAGGTGTTTGAAACTTCACATAGGCATGTGAAGAGAACAGGAAATGCAGCTGAATTGCACGCATTCTGTGGAGGCTCACATGGCAATTCCAATTATTGCACGGGTGTGCAAGCATGGTGCATGGGCTGCCATTAAAATATACTTGCTGGTTCCCTTGGCAGAGGTATTCCAATTTTTGCATGGGCATGTAAGATTGTCCATTCTTCCTCCAACTGCATTGCAAATGAGCAAACGAGCTCCTCCTCTCATGATCAATTCAAGTGCTCAAACAAGCTTCTGATTATGAAACTTTTATCTTCAAACAAGCTTTAATGCATGTAATTTCCTAACCAAACCTGAATTTTGTCTCCTTTAAAAGATCAATCCATAAATTCCCTTAAAAACCCTTAAACCCATCATTCTCAGCCATGATCCATCTTGAGACACTCCATATCTCTTCCAATTGCATCACCAATAATCTTAAAAGGAAATTCAATACATCTTAAGCATGAATCAACTTTGCACTGACTGTCCAGATGCATCACAGCCTTGGTCATCTTCTTCCTCCACTCAAATGCAACTTCAAATGGAACCTCATATGGCAATCACCTTCCTCACATGGATGAATCTCTAAATCCCCGAAAATGCGGCTATGGCTGTTGGGATAGCCATTCAAGCACTAAAGATCACCTTCACATGGGTGTGTCAAACTAACAAAGCATGACCCTCTTTTTAATGCATTCTCTAATGAGCTTGGAATGGTAACCAAGAATAGCATTGATGCTTGCATAGGTGTGTGAAAAAACATAGAGTGCAGAATTCCACTTTCATCCTTCCTCCATTTGCATAGGCAAGCAAATTAGAGGTTTGTCTCCCTCAATTAAGCTTGTAAAACCCCATTCCATTTTACCAAGAACTCCCCATTGTTGTGCATACTTGAATTGGAATCCAAGCATGCCATTTGCAACTTCACAAAACATCTTTCATCCTTGTAACTACCCAAGTCATTAGTCCACAGGATGAACTTGACATATGCATAGCCATAGTTGTTAGCTCGTAAAACGTATCTTGTATTGTTTTTCTATTTTTTTTGTATTGTGTATCATATAGTATCGTGTATTGTAAATTTTTTTATATAGTGAAAAATAAATAGAAAAATATGTATATGTGTGAATATCTATTGAAAGTATGGATTATAGAGTAATATATAACCAATTTTATGGAAGATGGTAGAATGTAAAGAGTTAAACTATATCATATCATATGAAAACATTGAATGTTAAAGTTTTGACAAGTTCAAAGTAACAAAATATAACTTTAATTGGAGTTTTCTTCTTTGGTCGATGGAAAGGATGGGTTTTGGAGTTAAGTGGATTAGTTGGATTCAGTGGTGTATTGGTATTGTTAGTTTCTCCGTCCTTATTAATGGAACTCCCTCCGGTTTCTTCCAAAGTTCTCGGGGCTTGAGACAGGGGGATCTTTTATCCCCTTACCTTTTCGTGATTGTCATGGAGGCTCTTAGTTGCTTGTTGAAGAAAGTGAAGGAGGGATGGTTTTTACCGAGGTGGCAGCTCAGTGGTAGAGGAGGTGCGGGAGTGGAGATCACTCATTTGCTGTTCGCAGATGACACTTTAGTATTCTGTGAGCTTTCTATTGATCAAGTGTCCTACTTGAGTTGGCTTCTTATGTGGTTTGAAGCCATGTCGGGGTTGAAAGTGAATTTGGACAAAAGTGAGATCATCTCGATGGGGAGAGTGGAGAATGTAGTGGATTTGGCTCTTGAGCTTGGTTGCAAGGTTAGCACGCTCCTGTCTTCTTACTTGGGTCTTCCTTTGGGTGCTCGTTTCAAGGAGGTGGTAGTTTGGGACAGGGTTGAGGAAAGGCTGAGGAAGAGACTTTCCTTTTGGAAAAGACAGTATATTTCCAAAGGGGATAGACTGATTTTGATCCGGAGCACTCTGTCCAGTATGCTTATCTACTGTATGTCCCTGTTTTATATGCCAAGGAGTGTGAGTTTGAGATTGGAGCTGATCCAAAGGGATTTTCTTTGGGGTGGTGGGGCCTTGGAGAGGAAGCCCCATTTAGTGATTGGTCTATTGTTTGTTCAGATAAATGAAAGGGTGGTTTGGGTGTGAGGAATTTAGCGTTGCTGAATAAGGCCCTCTTATGTAAGTGGAGTTGGCGTTTTGCGGTGGAGAGGGAAGCTTTGTGGAGGCAAGTTATTTGTGCGAAGTATGGGGAAGAAGAGGGCGGATGGAGGTCTTGTGTTGTGAGAGGTAGTTTTGGGGTTGGTTTGTGGAAAGCGATTAGGAGAGTTTGGGATGTGATAGGTGACAATATGGTTTATTCTGTGGGGAATGGTAGAAGGGTTAGATTTTGGAAGGACAAGTGGTGTGGAGACAATCCTTTGTGTACTTCTTTTTCCTCTCTATTTGCCATACCCTTGGCTAAGGAGGCTTGGGTGGAGGATGTGTGGAGCCATTCTGGTGGGGGAGTGTGGGCTCTTAGGTTCTCTAGGCGGCTTAATGATTGGGAAGTGTTCGATGTGGAGCGTTTTCTATTAAGGCTGCAAGGGAGGAGGGTTTATAGTGATGTGGAAGATCAAGTAGTTTGGACAAAGGTAGGACATTATCATATCAAATTTGAGGTAAGGGATGCCTATGTGAGAAAAGGGAAATTCCTCAACTTGTAGGGTGCTATGAGAGTTGATGAAGTGGAGAGATGATTCGAAATCAGTCGTTTGTAGTGGAGAGAAAGGTTTTCCAGGTAAAGTCTGAAGGTTTTAATGGGGGAACGTGGATTTCAATAACAGAGAGAAGTCGAGGTTTTGTGGTTTCTTTAGGTTTTGGAGAGGAGGAGTCGGGTTGGTTATTGGAGCAGTTGAAGAAAGTTGTGGATTTAGAGGCTTCCAGGGGTTTCATTCGAAAGATGAGGGGCAAGACTAGGACTCATCTGATGGAGATATGTTTTAATAGCAGAGGGAGATATATGAAAATCACAGAATTCGTTGCAAAGAGAAAACCTTTGGTTTTAGTTGTTCCCGAAGGTGTTAAAGGCTATGGGTGGGAAAATCTTAGGAAGGCGATTGTTTCAATCCAAGATTTCTCTGTTCAAGCTGAAAGAGTTTCGAAGGAGAAGCAAAAAAAGCCTCAAGAGAGCAAAGGAATGTACAGAGGTGAGTGGTCCTATGCTGATGTGGTTGCAGAGAAAGGACCTAGGAATGGTGTAGAGATGCTAGTTGGAAAATGGGCAAGAGCTATAGTTTGTGAAAGCAAAGGAAAAATACGAGACTGGTGTGATGTTGGAAAAGCTATAGCGAGAAGGGTGGGTATGAAAGGAATGGTGTCTGTAACACCCATTTATGCTTACAAAGGGGGTTTTTTTGTGGATTCTGCAAGGAGAGCTCAGTGGATTCAAGATCAAGGGAGCTTCACAGCGAGAGGAGAGGTTATTGCTCTGAGGAGATGGTTGCCAAAAGAGAACTCAGTCGTTAATGGAAAATTTAGACGGGGGTGGTTGGAACTAAGAGGCCTTCCTTTCCATCTGTGGGATGAGGCGCAGCTGAGACACATTTTGCAGAAGTGGGGGAGGGTAACGAAGGTGGCGAGGAAATCGTTGAAGCTTGTTGATTTGATGAAGGTAACATTGTGGGTGGAGATGCTTCCAAATGTCGTGCTTCCAGCGCTACTAGAGGTAGAAGATGGAGATTGGACATACATGGTTGCAGTTACAGTCACCGGAGAAGATGACGGAGAAGCCCCTCTCAGGCCTGAGTCAAATCGCAGCAAGGACGAGTTGAGGTTAGCGGGGGTTGCGTCTTTCAGAAGCCACAGATCGCTGAGGGGTTGCGAGTTACTGCTAGGACCAATGAGTGCCGTAGCTGGAGGCCTCGTCATCATTCCCATTCTCGTTCTTCAGATTCAAAATCGTCTAAGGGGGAGAAAGGAAAGGGAAGGTGGATGTTGGGCCCAACGGTGGGAAGCAACGTCGGGTCAACAAAACCAGACGCCTTTAAAGCCTGTTCTGATTGGGCCCAATTTGGGGCGAAAGATTTTGGGCCCCTAGCGGGTCCAGCCCACGAAGGTTCCTCTAATGGTGGCCCAGATGCATCTTCGTCTTCAAAGCTCCTACGACCAGGGTTCACTGCAAAGAAAATAATGCCGAAAGGTCATCCTCAAGAGTCGTCAAAGCCAAAAGGATCCTCAGTCTCCGTAAGGCGCATAGCAAGAAGTTGGCCGCCGAGATTAGAGGAGGCGTCTTCTACCCCGAAGCGTAACTTAGAAGGAGGTGGCTCATCGAAGGCAAATCGAGACACTTTTCGGGGCAAATCTCGCTCCAGTAAGAGCGATCTTTCTCCTGGTTTAGAAACATCCAAAGCTTTTACCGGCGAGACAGAGGGAGAAGAGGGGATTTCGCAATGCAAATTGGTCAATAAGGTGCGTCCTCCTTTCTTAGCTGTATCCGAGCGGGATCTTCCTTTGGTTAGGGCTTTTGAGCCAAAATTTCTTCCCGAATCCTCTGTTTCTTTGGTTCATCCTTCTCGTTGTCAGCCTTTTTCTTCGTTTCCGTTGGAGTCAAGCTTTGCCGTTCAGCGTGGTTCCTTTTTTATCTCTCCTGTTGTGAATATCAGCCGTCGTGGTGGTGCGTCCTGTTCTGAAGGTGTGGTGTTTCCCCTAGAAACCTCTAACCAAAAATTTAAAGATCGGCCTTTCCTTAGGAAAACACTCAGTAACCCTGAGGAGCATGGTGTCTCAGGTGAGGCTTCGCCCCCAGAGCTAGAACCTTCCACCCTCCCATTGGAAGGTTTTCAGGTTGAGGGACTTACGCCTAGGAAGATGGTCAAGGTTCAGTCGGTTTTAGAGAGTTTGAGGATTAGAATTGTTAGGGATAATGGAAAAGGTGTGGAAGGAGAGAACAAGAGTGCTCTCTCTGCGGACAAGGTTTATTCCAGAAGAAAGAGGAAAAATGATTCTGGAACTCGAGGAGAGGATTAGTACTGGGTGCTGGTTGTGTTGGGTTGTTTTTTGCTTTCATGAAGATCTTAAGTTGGAATACAAGAGGATTAGGATCTAGGAAGAAAAGGAGGACTATGAGAAGGTTTTTAAGTACTCGAAACCCAGATGTGGTGATGCTTCAGGAAACAAAGCGAGAAATTTGGGATAGGAGGTTTGTGAGCAGTGTTTGGAAAGGCAGAAGTCTGGAGTGGGCTGCTCTTCCTGCTTGTGGGGCTTCGGAGGGGATTGTGATTTTGTGGGATTCAATTAAGTTCAAGTGTACAGAGAAGGTGTTAGGATCCTTCTCTGTAACTGTAAAGTTGAACTCTAATGAGGAAGGGTCTTTTTGGTTAACCTCAGTGTATGGCCCGAATAAGCCTTTGTGGAGGAAGGACTTTTGGTTGGAGCTTCAAGACCTGTATGGTCTGACTTTCCCAAGGTGGTGCGTAGGAGGGGATTTTAATGTTATCAGGAGGATATCTGAGAAGATGGGTGACTCTAGGTTAACAGTCAACATGAGGTGTTTTGACGAGTTTATAAGGGAGAGTGGTTTGTTGGATCCCCCTCTAAGGAATGCGGCTTTTACATGGTCAAACATGCAAGTGGATCCTATTTGCAAGAGATTGGATAGGTTTTTGTTCTCTTTTGAGTGGGATTCTTTTTTCTCTCAAAGTATTCAAGAGGCCCTTCCTAGATGGATCTCTGATCATAGCCCAATTTGTTTGGAAACTAATCCTTTAAAATGGGGACCGACTCCTTTTAGGTTTGAGAATATGTGGTTGCTCCATCCTGAGTTTAAAGAGAAGTTTAGAGATTGGTGGCAAGAGTGTACGGTTGAAGGTTGGGAAGGTCACAAGTTTATGAGGAAACTAAAGTTTATTAAATCAAAGTTGAAAGAGGGGAATATAGTGGCCTTTGGAGATTTAAGAGAGAGGAAAAAGCACATTCTTTCGGACTTAGGCAAAATTGATTTAATTGAACAAGAAGGGAATTTAAATCTTGATCTGGTTTCGGAAAGGACCTTAAGAAGGAAGGAGCTAGAGGATTTGTTATTAAAGGAAGAGGTTCAATGGAGACAAAAATCTAGGGTTAAGTGGATTAAAGAAGGGGACTGCAACTCTAAGTTTTTTCACAGAGTGACCACTGGAAAAAGAAGTAGGAAGTTCATTAAGTCTCTGATTTCTGAGAGGGGGGAGACTTTAAGTAACATTGAGGTTATTTCTGAGGAGATTGTAAATTTCTTTGGGAATTTCTATTCCAAACCTGAAGGTGACTCTTGGAGGATTGAAGGGATTGATTGGGCCCCTATTTCTGGAGAGAGTGTAGTTTGGTTGGAAAGACCATTTTCTGAAGAGGAGGTTCGAATGGCAGTTTTCCAATTGAATAAGGAAAAGGCCCCTGGCCCTGATGGCTTTACTATAGCAGTTTATCAAGAGTGTTGGGATGTGATAAAAGAGGATCTTATGAGGGTGTTTTTTGAGTTCCACACTAAGGGGGTAATAAATCAAAGTACAGATGCAACATTCATTGCTATGGTGCCTAAGAAAAGCCAAACTTTTAAAATCTCAGATTATAGACCTATTAGCTTGGTTACAAGTTTATACAAGATAATTGTTAAGGTCTTATCAGGGCGTTTACGCAAAGTTCTACATGAAACAATCTTTGGCTCTCAAGGAGCCTTTGTGGAAGGGAGACAAATTTTGGATGCTGTATTGATAGCCAATGAAGTGGTGGATGAGAAAAGAAGGTCAGGGGAGGAAGGGGTAGTCTTCAAAATTGATTTTGAGAAGGCCTATGATCATGTGGATTGGGGCTTTTTAGATCACGTGCTTCAAAGGAAAGGGTTCAGCCAGAAATGGAGATCTTGGATGAGGGGCTGTTTGTCTTCATCTAGTTTTGCAATCCTAGTTAATGGGAATGCAAAGGGTTGGGTTAAGGCCTCTAGAGGTTTGAGATAGGGAGACCCTCTTTCTCCTTTCCTTTTTACTCTAGTAGCAGATGTTCTAAGTAGGTTGATGATTAGAGCAGAGGAAACTGGGATAACTGAGGGTTTTTTTGTGGGGAGGGATAGGACTAGAGTGTCTTTGTTACAGTTTGCTGATGATACCATCTTTTTCTCTAAAGCCTCTTTGCATCATCTTCAAAACCTCAAGATTATCCTTTTGGTTTTTGGGCAAGTATCTGGTTTAAAAATCAACTTAGAAAAAAACACCATTTCAGGTATTAACACTAGGCAGGAGCTGTTGTCTAGTTTGGCTTCGGTTTTGGATTGCAGAGTGTCAGAGTGACCTTTGTCTTATTTAGGCCTTCCTTTGGGAGGGAACCCAAAGACAATAGGCTTTTGGGATCCAGTGGTTGAGAGAATTTCGAGGAGGCTGGATGGGTGGAAAAAGGCCTATTTGTCTTTGGGAGGGAGGATTACTTTAATTCAGTCTTGTCTGTCTCACATCCCTAGCTACTTCCTCTTCCTCTTTAAAATCCCAGTATCAATAGCTTCAAAGATTGAGAAGATGCAAAGGGATTTTCTTTGGTCTGGGGCGGGGGAAGGGAAGAAATATCACCTTATCAGATGGGAGGTTGTTAGTAGACCAAAGGAGTTGGGAGGTTTGGGCTTTGGGAAGACTTCTATGAGAAATATTGCTCTCTTAGGGAAATGGCTTTGGAGGTTCCCTAGAGAAAGGAGCGGTCTTTGGCATAAGGTTATTGCGAGTATATATGGGACACATCCTAATGGATGGGACGCCAACACGGTGGTTAGATGGTCACATAGATGTCCTTGGAAGGCTATTGCTCAAGTTTTCCAAGAGTTCTCCCCTTTTGTCCGCCTAGTGGTGGGCAATAGGGAGAGAATTCGGTTCTGGGAAGATCTTGGTGGGGAAACCAAACTTTGTGCTCTCAATTTGTTGATCTTTACAGAGTTATTTCTGTGAAAAACCTCACTGTCTCAAATGTCCTTGGCAATTCCTTACCACTGTCTTGGAATTTTAACTTTCGCCGCAATCTAATGGATTCAAAAATTGATCTCCTTCAGAGATTAATGTCCTCCCTTAATTTTGTGCTTTTTTCTCCTTCTTCTTCAGATTCAAGAGCGTGGTCTTTGTCTTCGTCAGACTTGTTTTCAGTGAAATCTTTTTTCTTGGCCTTGTCAAAAGTCTCAAATCCTTTAATGTTCCTTCCCGCCAAGTTTTTATGGAGCTCAAAAGTCCCTTCAAAGGTTAAGACCCTTGCTTGGTTAGTAGCACATGGGAAGGTAAACACTAATGACAAGTTGCAATTGAGAAGACCCTACAAAGCCCTCTGTCCTCAATGGTGCATTCTTTGCAAAGGAAATGGAGAGTCGATTGACCACCTTTTTCTTCATTGTCCCGTTACCATTGGACTTTGGCACAGGTTGTTCAATCTAGTAGGGTTGGTTTGGGTCCCTCCAAGGAGCCTTGAGGACATGTTGGTTATTACTTTTAAAGGCTTGGGGAACTCATTAAGAGGCAAGACACTTTGGCAAATTGCTTGCCTTACTTTGATTTGGATGGTGTGGCAAGAGAGAAACAATAGGATCTTTGACGATAAAGGGACAACGGAAGAGATGGTATGGGATTTGATCCAGTTTTATTCTTCTTTATGAGCTTCTTGTACTGAATCTTTTAGAGGAGTTCCTCTAAACATTCTACAACTCAATTGGATTGGGGTTTGCGTTTCAAAAGTTTGAAGATTGATGGGGTTTCTCTTTGTTTTTAGAGTTCTATTGTTGGGAGTTTTATCCTTTGTTCAATTTGTGTAGGAAGGACCTCTCATCCTTCCCTTGGTTTTTTTCTCTTTCTATTGTCTCTTTTTTCTCTCCTGTATTTGTTCTTATATTAATATAATCTTCTTCGTTTCTGATAAAAAAAAAGTAGTTTGGACAAAGGCAAAGGATAGAAGATTTTCTGTTAAGTCTCTGTATGAGGCTTTGGAATCGGAAAGACTAGGGGATTTTTCAGCAAGAGTTATTTGGAACTCTTTGGTGCCTCCGAGGGTGAGTTTTTTTGCTTGGGAGGCTACATGGAAAAAGGTCTTAACCTTGGATTGTATTCATAGGAGAGGGTTCTCTTTGGCTAATAGATGTTATTTGTGTCTGTCAAAGGAAGAGTCTATTGATCACATCCTTTTACATTGTGTGCTGACAAGAAGTTTATGGAACTTTCTTTTTTCCCTTTTTGGGGTTTCGTGGGTGCTCCCCTATTCAATTAGAGAGGCGTTATTGGGGTGGCTTGGGCCTTGTGTGGGAAAGGAGAGGAAGAAAGTGTAGTTTTCAGCTCCCTTGTGCCTTTTTTGGATTGTTTGGAAGGAAAGAAACAAGAGGGCTTTTGAAAAGGAGGGACATTCGATTCAAGGGTGTAAATCGTTTTTCCTTTGTAATCTTTGGGCTCCAACTAAGGGGTTTTTTGACTCTGGCCCCCCTTCCTTTGTAGATTTTGTAGATTGGTTAGGCCTTGGTTAAGGGGTTCTTGTTTCTCTCTCTTGTATACTACCTGTATACTTTGGGGCGCGTCCTTGATGTGCCTTTTTTCTTTTAATATATTGCTTTTTATTCATAAAAAATATAACTTTAATTTATAGATTCATTACATAATCCACAAAAATAAACTTCTTCAATTTTTAGCTATGATTTTTTGTTTTAAATTCTAACTAGGCATATGCACTTATTGTGTTGTTATATATATATGCCTTTATGTGTCGTCTTCAAATTTTTAGCTTTTTAGGTTCGTCATCGTTCCTTTTTATACTAAAAAATAAATTAAAAAAAACTAATATATTAAGTAAAATTTTTTATTCACTAATCACTATTATTTTCATTATCGACATTCAAACCATTCAAATAAAATTTTTCCAATAGTCATTGTAAAGATAAACTTACTTGACTTCTAATATAGCATTTGACAACAAGAATGCAACTTTTCATATAAGATTGTTTTACTTATTTCTCTTTTTTATAATCAAATTTTAATTTTTTAGTATATTTTAAACAATTAACATAATAAATTCTTTTAAAAAAAATTAATTTGATTTTTAAAAAAAATATAGAAAGAGGTTGTATGTATCATTGTATAGTATATCACGTATAGTATCATGTATCGTATATGTATCATAAGATACACTTTAAAATGAGATATAGATGGCATTACATATCAATTTCCATAAAAATGCATCGTATCGTGGTATCATAAGTTTTTAACACCTATGATTGCAAGCTTTCTCACTCACCATCTTTCCACAACTTCACTTCCATCCTTTTCAATTGGCTCATCTGCTTTCTTTTCACCAATTGCACCTTCAAAATACTCCTCTACTCAGACGAGTGGTTAGTGATCATTGCAAGAATGCAAACATGTTAATTGAGTATTTAAGAAATGATTACTACCCAAAAGTATGAAATATATATCAATTAACACCAGTAATATGCACTAGTAGTAATCATGTGTATGTGTGTTAGGGGGTGCGGGTGTGGGGTGGTGGTGAGAGTGGATATTCAAGGATCTGAGGCCTAGCTTGACCATTTTCATGATACAAACCATGCATGAACTGTAAACGTGTTCCTGTTGAACATGCTTCATAATTTGTTGGATCTGTTGGGTACAAGAGATAATATTAGATACCCTATGATGATTAGAATCTTGCATATCTGCTGAAGGTTGGAGAAATCAACATGCATCAACTTATCATGTTTTCATGCTGATTATTAGGCTGAAGCTCATATTTACTCACGTGGGAATATATCTTTGCCATAACATCTCATTCCTCAATTGCTGTCATAGAAAGATAAAGATACTGGTAAACTTTTGTTCCATGGAGAGAAATAACCCTGAAATTTTAATTTTACTATTTCCTTCCTATTTCTCATTAATGATACTATCTCAGTAGGGCTCTTCAATTCACCCATTCTCATAATCAAATGTTTATTTTCTCACAAAAGATAAATGCATTCCCCAAGTCTAAGTCAAGTAATTTGTGCTGTATAAAATTTAGTATTAGTTAATTATCCCATGAGTTTGGGTCAAGTGGTAAGCATGGGGGTCTCTCGTGTGCTAGTTCTTTTAACGGTCAAAAAGGAAAAAAAAAAAAATTCAACTTTTAGCCAGTTGAACATTGGATTGTCCAAAATAACCCCACAGGTACTGTAACTCCCACGGATTGGATTTGTTGTCCTTGAATTGCTAACTACACACGTCTCTACAATTACGGTCTACTCACTCACCTGGAGCAAAAAAAGAGAACTTCCTATACTAGAACAGGCCTGACACTGGCTGCAAGAGGGCAAAGACACTGCTAAGGTGAGGATTAGAGCACCTAGATAGCAGACTGCTGTAATGATAAAGGATTAGAGCACCATAGATTGCAGTAATTCATCTTTCCAATGTAATTATTTTATTTATTGTCAACTTCACAAGCCTATGGAATAATTTTTGGAATTTTATAACCTTATTTGTATCAAATTGCTTTTGGATTTGTCACCTACAATTCCCCTCCAAATTTTGCCATATATTGAGCTCTAATTTAAAGTTTTTCCTTTTTTGCCTCTTTTGAAGACAACCTATTAGTTTCTTGGCATCCAAAATCTTGAGGATTCTAGCACATTGGTTTTAGAACTTCCACTCATGCAAAGACCTAATTTGATGCCCCACCCACCCCCCAACCACTGAAAAGGGGAAAATCTGAACTCACATATGATCCAACAAACATCTTGACAATGTAGATAGAACCACATTGAAGAATTTTTCTTCCAAGAGGTATAGAGCGTTTTTCCTCCCCGAGTGTATTAACTCTGGTGTGTGCATAGTACATTTTCTACCCATAGTCATGCAGGTATTTTGTGGAGTGGTATAAGTTTCTACTTTCTGATTGGCAATTGTGCTCCTTGGAACGATTACTTGTCCTTCTACCTATTAAAAAGAAAAAAATGATTGCTTGTCCTTCTTTCTATTTACTCTTCAATGCAATTAATATGTTTGTTTCTATTAAAAAAGGGGAACCCAGCCAATTCAGATAGAGTTTTTGTTCTTAATTATTTGACCAAATGAAAAAGATGCCCACTAATGGTACATATAGATTGTGATGTTTATTAAGCTTTTAGCCATGCATATATTATATGATTCATGAGATGTAATTCAGTTCAGCAAACTTTTGCAGTGAATTAGTTATGGTAGAATCTTAAGCATGCTGCTCCATTCATAAATCCTGAGTTGAGGAGTTTGCTAAATCCCATGCTCTAGCTGTGTCAGCTTCTAAACCCATATTGCACCAGTGCTAGATGGGGAGGTCCACCAATCTGAATATTGGTGATAGTAATTATTATTCTTATGAAATTGAGGATTTTGTCCTTTCTTCTCTTGCATCTGTTCATTGTGTTTGCCCAGCAACTTAAGTTGGAACATTAGTGACCTACTATGGTTGCTATCAGCTCTGAAGTTTCATACATGGTTAGACTACTCCCTATGTTAAGTTGCAGGTTATAGATTTCACATCTCCTAACTAGAACCAGATTACTCTCTTATAGCCTTGTATGTTCAAAATTTGAGGTAAAATGAGCATATTTGTATTTCATTTTGCATATGTGGATGTGCTGTTGAAGTGGTTTGGACATATCTATACTCTTAGTTTCTATTTTTCTTTAAATTATGTTGCTTGTGCCTTTGTGATTTCAATTTTCATTAGATGAATCTTGCCATTTTAATAAATTGTCCATTTCATTTTTCCCCCTTTTCCAATATTTTTTCTCAGATACAGTAGTGTATTTTTGAGTTGTAGTGTATGCATTTCTGATTTTAATTTTATATGTAATCAATCTGGCCATATTAATAATTTCTGCATTTCTTTTTCCTTTTCTCTCTTTTTTTTTCTTTTTTTTTTTTTTGTGTCATATGCAGATGAAGTGGTGATGATTGCAGTTGCCTTCCTTATAATTTTGTTCAGTGTACAGAAGTTTGGGACAAGTAAAGTGGGACTTGCTGTAGGTCCTGCTTTATTCATATGGTTTTGTTCTCTCGCTGGAATTGGGATCTACAACCTTGTAAAATATGACAGTCGTGTCTTAATGGCATTTAATCCTGTTCACATCTATTACTTCTTCAAGAGGAACTCGACTAAAGCCTGGTATGCCCTTGGTGGTTGTCTTCTATGTGCAACAGGTAACAAGTCAATTGAGGAATTTTACATTTCAAGAATGCACGGTACTTGACATGTCTTGTGGATAGGTTCAATAATTGCTTTAACTATTAAATTTGGTTTTTTTGTCCTCTCAATTGATGTTATGTTTTTCAAGTCAATAAATGTTTCTTTATCCTACAGGTGGATACCATCCACTTTTGTTCAAAAAAAAAAAAAAAAAAGTGGACATGCTATTCTACCTGATGATGTAAGATCCCCAAGGTATCAGCTTCATTTTTTAGCAAACAAGTGCTTAGGTGAGAAAGGATCTGAAGCAAGAAGTGTTTTTTTTTTTCCTTTCGATATAGGGGAAACAAAAAACGAACTCCCTCCCCTTATAGCAAAGATTAAAGAGAATTTATAGACAGCAAGTTTAGTTTAACTTCTACTGATGGATAATTAAGCAAATGAAAGGATAGTCATTAACCTCTCTTAAACAGAGATTCTAGTGAAAAAAAATTCTGAAGTGAAGTCTAAGTGGAGTTCAATTATTGTCGTGCTATGAAATCACTCAGCAAAAGCAATTGTTTGAAACCTAGGTAACAGAGGTTCTTTTCTCTAACTAGAGATGTCAAAATGGCTAGTTGACCCTAAGTGGTGAACTACCTGGTTGATTTTTTTCCATTGGGATGATTAACTGAGTTCAATTCAACAATTCATCTTTCACTATATTGATTTGATTGATATTTTGTATTATATATAAGTTTTGCAATTGAAGTTGGCTTGAGGTATGATAAGATGCTACCCTTGAACATGTTGTCAGATTAGTGACTAGAAATTTAGTTTACTGTTAATCAATGCTTCATGAAAAAGGCAAGAATATGATGTATGTAATGGATAATGAATCATATATTATTGTCAACTTGTATTACTTTAAATTCTTAGTGCAACACAGAATTTCCTTTGTCGTTTTTATTCTTTTGCAGGAGGAAAAGAGTACAAAACTTATGATTTTGATTTTGCTGGATTTTTCTTCTGTTGTTAACTCAAACAAATGTTGTCCACTCGGAGAGATAGGAAAGGAGAGTGTGCTGGGGTGAAGTTGAGTGTGGAAGCTCCTCCTCATTGTGTACTTCCTCTTCCTCGTTGTTTCTTGGTGTTGGCATCCATATACATTACATATATATATGTATGTATGTATGTATGTAGGTAGGTAGGTAGGTAGGTAGGTAGGTAGGTATGTAGGTAGCCAGTTAGGTGGTCATGTATGTATGTAGCCAGTTAGGTGGTCTAAAAGGCTTGTATAGGTGTGGGCCAAATTGGTAGTTAAAATAGAAGCCAATTAAGGCTGGAATAGGCAGCCAGAATCTAAAGGACACAAAACCACAAAACAGGAAAGCCACCATAATAGCTCAAAGAACTATATGTCTTAGTTGTTTCTCTTGAAACCTTGGGAATTTTTTTCTCCATGTTTGCTCTATGGCCATTAAGACAATTTTTTGTTTTTTGATAGGCAACCAAAAATATATTAAAGGCACCAAATAAAAACAAGGGGGTGCACCCCAAGTTCACAGGAGGTATACAGAGGGAGCCAACAAAATAGAAACACCTCAAAAGAGCATAGAAGACACCCTCCCACTGACACACAACCAGCCAATAAAATCTAACAAGGAATTAAGACCCTCTCGAATATGTAGGCAAGTCCAGTGGAAAAGGGTACAAATAAGAGAGTCCTTTAAAGCTTGATCTGAATATTGAATTCCATCAAAGTATCTTCAATTCCCCTCTTGTCAAAGAATCCAAGACAAGCAAAGAGAGGTTGTCCATCAAATCTTTTCTCTATTTTTGCTAACAAAACTCCCAAGCCAAGTCTTTAGCAAATCTTTCATAGAGAATGGGAGGACCCAAGAACAACCAAAGAGAGAAAATAACATATGCCAAAGACCCTTGCCTTTCCACAATGGATTAGCAAGTGATCAGCAGATTCTTCTGATTTCATGCATACAACAATAGTTGGCTAACAACCATCCTCTTCTCTTAAGTTGATCTAAGGTTAAGAACCTTTCCCAAACCGCCTTTGAAGCAAAAAAACCAACCATTAAAGGTGCCCAAGAGCCCCACACTAGCTTAGAATGTTGGAGCATGTCTTTTTCTGATTTAATCTTCTAATTACAATGGAATCTTCAAAATAAAACTCCTATTGATTTGGTTATCATTTGACAAAAACTGAAATTAATATATATTTTTTTGATAGGTAAAAAACGAAATTAATATTGAAAGTTATGGTTTTGAGTTATGTTGTTTAAAGACCTTTGAACGCTTATCTATAGGAAGCAAAATTATTGGGAAAATTAGGATAAGGTGTAGCAAGATAAAAATATTTGAAAAATGTGACTAACTTTTATCTTTTTCAAAGAAACGAAAAGATTAAAACACATTTTAATTCATATAAAGAGACTCCTAACGGAAAATTACATTTATAACCATACTAAACAATAAGAAAATCTTTTATTTTCTAAATATTAAATGCAACATAATTAAATAATAACTAATTAACCTATGGAATCACAAATATTATCTACAAATTAAGTTCCTAATATGAAACCCTAATATCATAACTCTTTTCTACGTTAACCCTTTCAAAGAACTTCATCTTGTTCAAATGTCATCATCTCAATTTCCAATACCATATGTTGTATTTTTTATTTTATTTAATTGATAAATGTTATATATTGAAACATTTCAAATAAATTTATGTGAATTCAAAAAGCAAAAAGTTAATCATAATTTTTCAAATATTTTTATTTTGTTATGCTCTTGAGGCCTGACTCAAGTGGTAAAGGGATGGGGAGGGTTTGTGTGAGGTGGGTTCAAGTCCCAATGGGGACAAAAATTTACCTATCAATTTTTATTTATTTTTTTATTTTGTTACATCTTATCTCAATTTTCCCAAATTTATTTATTGTATTTAAAGGAAAATATGATATATATATATATATATATATATATGAAAGCAAGGGGCCAAAAACACAAGGCCAAAATAGAGGACTTTGGACCAACTCCTTATGTCCATCGATGAAATGTAGTTAACAAATGTTATTCAACTTAGTTGGCTTTTGGTTTGTAATTTGAAGGGGGTGGATAATGTTGAGAGAGTTTGATTGTGGTTTTTGAGATATTTTTGTACATGCCTTTATTTGTAGTTCTTCCTGTTTAGTGGAGGAGAATAATCTTACTTTGATCAGGTTTTGTATTTTATGAGAAAGACCTCTTTTATATATATATATATATATATATATATATGTATGTATGTATGTATGTATATTTTGAAAGGGGTGTATAATGTTGAGAGAATTGATTGTGGTTTTTGAGATATTTTTGTACATGTCTTTTATTTGTAGTTTTCCTTGTTTAGTGGACGAGAATAGTCTTACTTTGATTAGGTTTTGTATTTTGTGGGAAAGACCTCTTATACATACTTTTTTTTTTGATAAGTAAATAAGATTTCATATATAAAAGAGACGCTAAAAAAGCGACTCAAGGTATACAACACCTATACACCCGCCTCCAACAAGGCCAAAAAACAAAGATAGCCCAACAACACAATCCTAATTAGAGCCCAACCAATCAATAAAATTAGCTATAGTTAGAGGGCAATCATCTATGAACAACTTAGTCTCAGACTAAAAAGAAAGGATAAAAGAGTATTTCAGTCGCTGAATTGACAACATATCATCCTTGAATGTCAATCTATTACTCGCCTTTCAAACCGTCCAGAAAATGTGAAGAGGAGCAACTCTCCACGCCTTCTTGCATTTTTTGCCCACGAAAAAACCATGCCAACTTAGAAGGGTCTCTCTAACTGAAGAAGGCAACACCCAAGACACCCTAAATAAAGTAAAAAGTGGATCCCATAAAACCCTTGTTCTTGAACAATGAAGGAGAAGATAGTCTATGACCTCCTCTTTCTCAAGACACATAAAGCATCTATTTGCCAATGCCCGTCCTCTTTTCTGGACCATATCCAAGGTTAAGGTTTTGCCCCACGTAGCCTCCCATGCAAAGAAACTAATCTTAGGCTGCACATTCACATTCCAAATATAGCTTGAAGGAAACATAGATGAACAACCCGCTTCAAGGGCAACATAGAGAGACTTGACCGAGAATTTACCACTCTTAGTTTCAGTCCAGGACACCATATCCTCCACATCCTCAATAACTCTCTTACCATGTAGCCGCTCCAAAAATCTTTTCACCTCCTCTACCTCCCAATCATTGAAAGCTCTTAAAAAACAGGGGTTCCAACCCTCCTCAGCCAAAGGGTCCCAAATATCTGCCACCCACGCTTCCTTCTCAACAGTCAAAGCAAAAAGAGAAGGAAAAGACATACACAAAGGAGAATCCCCGCACCATCTATTCCTCCAAAATCTCACCCTCCCCCCGTTACCAACAATGAAAACCATCCTATCACTCACCAACTCCCAATCCATCCTTATTCCTTTCCACAACCCCATACCATGAGCCTCTCTCACTTCCTGAGAGCACCAACCCCCTCTATCTTCTCCATACTTCCCTCTAATCACTTGATTCCACAAAGCCTCTCTCTCATTTGCGAAACGCCAATTCCATTTAGCAAGAAGAGCCTTGTTGAGAATGGAAAGGCATTTGACCCCCAAACCTCCTTTCTTCTTACATAAACACACCAACTCCCATCTTACTAAATGAGGCTTTATGTCACAAGCTTATTCAAATGAGCCTCCCCATGGCCTTATATAAGAGCCAGGAAGCTTCTGGAGACTCCTAGAGGGGGAAGAGTGTGGAAGGTTCTAGAGAAGCCTAGAGGAATCCACACAATTCTACACCATGGTGGAAGGCACGAGAGGAGTCCGGGGCTTTCTAGAGAAATCTAGAAGACTCTTGTATATACTTGTATATAGGCTTGTACCTAGAATGATGTAGGACATTCTAGAATAGTCTTGAGTTGTAAGGAACCCTCCAAGGTTCCAGAGAGTTCCATTGGTGCCTATAAATAGGTGAGGGCCTCATTTGGCCAAGGCACCAAGCAAGTGAGCTTCCAAGCACTTGTAAAGGCTTCTTTGAGTAATAAAGAGCTTCCATTCTTTAAGGAGTTGCCTACTAAGCTTTTTAAGCTTTCGAGTCGCAAGTGTCTTAGCCGAGCAAGCTAAGCATTGGGGATCAAGGCTGACTTAGCAAGATCAAGCGTCTTGACTTGCCTAAGTGCCGCACGAGCTTAGTGAACGACTAAGTCCGTGACAAGTGGTATCAGAGCGCGGTTACGAAGTGGGCATAACAAAGGAAGCATGTCGGGCTCCAACATGGATGAGACTAGTGAGCAAACCCGTGGGAGGGAGACCGAGCATACTGCACGGGGCCGAGGTAGGAAGGATAAGTCTCGTGACGCCTTAGCCAACATAGAGGCAAGGCTAGCCAAGGTGGAGCTAGCCATGGCAGACACCCGGGAAGGGGTGGACTTGATCGAGCAAGGCATGGAGAAGGGATTAGAGGATTTGAGGGAGCAGATCCAAGACCTTCGCGAGGGGGTGCTAGGCTCACAAGTTCAGCCGGTGTCACACGAGGAGTTCATGTCCTTCCAAGACAAGGTCATGACCATGTTCGCTAGTGTAGAGTCAAGGATGGAGGCCTTGGTTGCACGCATGGATGCCCGAGACCAAGAAATTCGTCAAGAGCTGGCCATCTACAAGACTGCGGTGTCAGCACGAGTCATGGCCACTCATGAGGCACCTAGGGTGGAGGTGCCCAAGCCACACACGTTCAGTGGCAAGAGGGATGCGGAGGAGCTTGATAATTTCTTGTGGCACATGGAGCGTTACTTTGAGGCCATTGCATTAATGGATGAAGCCACTGAGGTACGCACCGCGACCCTTTACCTCACTGATAATGCTACTCTATGGTGGCGTCGACGGTTTACCGACATAGAGAGAGGGACGTGCACCATAGACACATGGGATGCCTTTAAGAGAGAGATCAAGAGGCAATTCTATCCCGAAGATGTGGCTTACCTAGCAAGGAAGAGTCTCAAGCGTCTCAAGCACACGGGCTCGATCCGTGAGTATGTCAAGGAGTTCTCTACGCTTATGCTTGAGATACCTAACATGGCTGAGGAGGAGCTATTGTTTAACTTCATGGACAACTTACAAAGTTGGGCCGAGCAAGAGTTGAGGAGGCGTGGTGTCCAAGACCTAGCCACGGCCATGGCAGTAGCGGAGTCCTTGGTGGATTATAGAAGGGGAGACTCCTCCAAGCCCAAGCCACCATCCAAGGGGAACCAGGCCAAAGGTGGGGGAGACAAGAGGTCGCAAGGCCATACTTCTAAGGAAGGATCAAGCAAAGGCCCTAGTGGCAAGGATGGCAAAGGCAAGGACAAGCGGAAGGAGTTCACGCCCAGGACTAATTGCTTCCTATGCGATGGTCCGCACTGGGCACGGGACTGTCCTAAGAGGAAGGCTTTAAATGCTATGATCGAGGAAAAGGAGCAGGAAGGCGATGCTAAGGTGGGATCGTTGTAGCTCCTAAATGCCCTTAAGGCCAAGCCGTTGCCTAAGACGCCTCAAAGCAAAGGGCTGATGTATGTGGAAGCCCTTGTCAATGGGAAGGCCACCAAGGCCCTGGTGGACACAGGTGCCACTCACAACTTTGTCTCGGAAGACGAGGCAAGAAGGTTGGAGCTCCAAGCATCCAAGGAAGGAGGATGGCTCAAGGCAGTCAATTCAGCTGCCAAGCCATCACATGGAGTAGCTCGTGGGGTGACTATGCACATCGGCTCGTGGGAAGGAAGGGTCGACTTCATAGTGGCACCCATGGACGACTTCAAGATGGTGCTAGGAATGGACTTCCTACAGAAGGTGAAGGCCGTGCCACTACCTTTCTTACGCTCAATGGCTATCCTAGAGGAGGAGAAGCCATGCATGGTCCCTACGGTCACTGAAGGTACGCTCAAGACCCCTATGCTATCCGCTATGCAAGTAAAGAAGGGGTTAAAGAGGGAAGAGGTGACCTACCTCGCCACCCTTAAGGAAGAAAAGGATGATGGGTCGGGAGAACCCATGCCTAAGGAAATCGAGGGAGTCCTTGATGAGTTCAAGGACGTGATGCCGCCCGAGTTGCCTAAGAGACTTCCTCCTAGGAGAGAGGAAGATCACAAGATTGAGTTGGAGCCGGGAGCCAAGCCCCTGCTATGGGGCCATATAGGATGGCACCATTCGAGTTAGAGGAGCTAAGGAGACAACTCAAGGAGTTGCTAGATGCGGGGTTCATCCAACCATCCAAGGCTCCCTATGGCGCGTCGGTTTTATTTCAGAAGAAGCATGATGGGTCCCTACGAATGTGTATAGATTACCGGGCACTCAACAAGGTGACGGTGAAGAACAAGTATCCCATCCCGCTCATTGCTGACTTGTTCGATCAACTTGGAAGGGCAAGGTACTTCACGAAGCTGGACTTAAGGTCAGGCTACTACCAAGTCAGGATTGCGGAGGGAGATGAGCCAAAGACTACATGTGTGACCAGGTATGGCTCATATGAGTTCTTAGTGATGCCTTTCGGACTCACCAATGCCCCAGCAACGTTCTGCACCCTCATGAACAAGATCTTCCACCCATACTTGGACAAGTTCGTGGTGGTGTACTTGGATGACATAGTCATCTATAGTAACACTTTGAGGGAACACGTAGAGCACTTGAGGAAGGTCTTTAAGATCTTGAGGCAGAATGAGCTATATGTGAAGAAGGAGAAGTGCTCATTTGCTAAGGAAGAGGTGAGCTTCCTAGGGCATCGCATCAAGGATGGCAAGCTGATGATGGATAACAGCAAGGTAAAAGCCATCCAGGAATGGGATCCACCAACCAAGGTACCTCAACTCCGATCTTTTCTTGGTTTAGTTAATTACTACCGGCGGTTCATAAAGGGTTATTCGGCAAGGGCCGCTCCACTCACTGACCTTCTTAAAAAGAATAAGGCATGGGAGTGGGATGAAAGGTGCCAACAAGCCTTTGAGGATCTGAAGAAGGCTGTGACTGAGGAGCCAGTGTTGGCACTACCCGACCACACCAAGGTCTTTGAGGTACACACAGATGCCTCAGACTTTGCTATTGGAGGAGTCCTTATGCAAGAAAGGCACCCAATCGCATTTGAGAGCCGCAAGCTGAACGACACGGAGAGGCGTTACACGGTGCAGGAAAAGGAGATGACTGCTATCGTCCGCTGCTTGCGCACCTGGAGGCACTATCTGCTAGGGTCTCACTTCATAGTGAAGACCGACAATGTGGCCACTAGCTACTTCCAGACACAGAAGCAGCTGAGTCCTAAACAAGCTAGGTGGCAAGACTTCCTGGCCGAGTTCGACTATACGCTGGAGTATAAGCCAGGAAGTGCTAATCATGTGGCCGATGCCCTAAGCCACAAAGCGGAGCTAGCGTCTATGACGAGTCAGCCCCAAGGAGACATAATGGAGCTTCTAAGGGAGGGGTTGCAACATGATCCAGTGGCTAAGAGCCTCATCACCCTGGCTCATGAAGGGAAGACTAAGCGGTTTTGGGTGGAGGACGGCCTACTCTACACTAAGGGGAGACGACTCTATGTGCCTAAGTGGGGGAATATAAGGCGGAACCTGATAAAGGAGTGCCATGACACCAAATGGGCTGGGCACCCTGGGCAACGACGCACGAGGGCACTACTCGAGTCGGCTTACTATTGGCCTCAGCTACGGGATGAGGTTGAGGCCTATGTGAGGACTTGTCTTGTGTGCCAACAAGACAAGGTGGAGCAACGACAGCCTAGAGGCCTGTTGGAGCCACTACCCATAGCAGAGCGCCCATGGGACAGCGTCACCATGGACTTCATCATCGGGCTACCCAAGTCGGAGGACAGTGGGACGATCATAGTGGTAGTGGACAGGTTCTCTAAGTATGCGACCTTCATAGCAGCCTCGACTGACTGCACTGCGGAAGAGACGGCGATGCTATTCCTAAAGCACGTAGTCAAGTATTGGGGGTTGCCAAAGTTCATCATTAGTGATCGCGATCCGCGTTTCACTGGGAAGTTTTGGACGGAGCTCTTCAAGCTTATGGGTTCGGAGCTTCACTTCTCCACAAGCTTTCACCCACAGACAGATGGGCAGACTGAGAGGGTGAATGCCTTACTGGAGCTCTACCTAAGGCATTTCGTGAGTGCTAATCAGAAGGATTGGGCTAAGCTACTAGACATAGCCCAGTTCTCATACAACCTGCAAAGGAGTGAGGCGACCAATAAGAGCCCGTTCGAGCTAGCTACGGGGCAACAACCGTTAACTCCTCACACTCTAATGATTGGCTACACGGGGAGAAGTCCAGCGGCTTTCAAGTTCGCAAAAGGGTGACATGAGCAAGCTGACATAGCACGCTCGTACTTGGACAAGGCCGTTAAGAAAATGAAGAAGTGGGCTGACAAGAAGCGACGACACACGGAGTACAAGGTCGGAGACATGGTGCTTGTCAAGCTCCTTCCTCAACAATTCAAGTCCCTAAGGCCGGTGCATAAGGGCCTTGTGAGGAGATATGAAGGACCCTTCCCTATACTTGGGAAGGTTGGCAAGGTGTCCTATAGAGTCGAGCTGCCCCCGAGGTTGAAGATTCATCCTGTCTTCCACGCAAGCTACTTGAAACCCTATCACGGAGACAAGGATGATCCAAGCCGAGGGTTGTCCAAGAGGGCACCTACAGCGGTCGTGACCTCCTATGATAAGGAGGTAGAACACGTCCTCGCAGATAGGGTCATCAGGAGACGAGGAGTACCTCCTGCTACAGAATACTTAGTGAAGTGGAAGGGACTACTAGAAAGCGAGGCTAGCTGGGAGCCAGCAGAGGCACTATGGCAGTTCCAGGAGTAGATCGAGCGGTTCCGGGCAGAAGGCGCGACGAGGACGTCTGCGGCATAGGTGGGGGAGAGTGTCACAAGCTTATTCAAATGAGCCTCCCCATGGCCTTATATAAGAGCCAGGAAGCTTCTGGAGACTCCTAGAGGGGGAAGAGTGTGGAAGGTTCTAGAGAAGCCTGGAGGAATCCACACAATTCTACACCATGGTGGAAGGCACGAGAGGAGTCCGGGGCTTTCTAGAGAAATCTAGAAGACTCTTGTATATACTTGTATATAGGCTTGTACCTAGAATGATGTAGGACATTCTAGAATAGTCTTGAGTTGTAAGGAACCCTCCAAGGTTCCAGAGAGTTTCATTGGTGCCTATAAATAGGTGAGGGCCTCATTTGGCCAAGGCACCAAGCAAGTGAGCTTCCAAGCACTTGTAAAGGCTTCTTTGAGTAATAAAGAGCTTCCATTCTTTAAGGAGTTGCCTACTAAGCTTTTTAAGCTTTCGAGTCGCAAGTGTCTTAGCCGAGCAAGCTAAGCATTGGGGATCAAGGCTGACTTAGCAAGATCAAGCGTCTTGACTTGCCTAAGTGCCGCACGAGCTTAGTGAACGACTAAGTCCGTGACATTTAGCTCCAAATTGCCCCCACCCCAAAGGAAATCCCTTTGGATCTTCTCTAATCTCTGTCTAACTGAGCTTGGTAAGCACAACAATGACATGAGATAGATGGGTAAATTCGATAACGTGCTTCGAATAAGAGTCGCCCTCCCTCCCTTGGATAAATATTGTCTCTTCCACATGGCTAACCTTTTTCGGAAGCGCTCTTCCACACCATCCCAAACTGTAACTGACTTAAAAGGAGCACCCAAGGGCATCCCCAAATAGGTGGTTGGAAGACTACCTAGTCTACAACCAAATTCCCAAGCAAGATCATCCATATTCTCTACCCTCCCTACTGGAATGAGTTCGCTTTTTTCCAAATTTATTCTCAATCCCGAAACGGCCTCAAACCACATAAGTAACCAACTAAGATAAGTCAAATGGTCTTGAGAAGGTTTACAGAACACCAGTGTATCATCAACAAACAACAAGTGGGAAATTAGGACCCCTTCTTCACTCTTACTCTTCGCTTTACAACCCGATAAGAAACCTCCCTCTACAGCCCTTTTGAGAAAAGCACTAAAGACCTCCATAGCTATCACAAAGAGATAAGGGGAAAGGGGATCGCCCTGTCTCAAACCCCTGGAGCTTTGGAAGAAGCCCGTAGGGGTTCCATTGACCAACACGGAGAAACTTGCAGTGGATATGCACCACTTTATCCACCTGATTTATTTTTCCCCAAAACCCATTTTCTGCATAATTGTGAGAATGAAAGTTCAGTCCACGTTATCATACGCCTTCTCTATACCCAGTTTGCACAAAATGCCACTCTCATTATTCTTGAGGACCGAATCAATGGCTTCATTAGCTATCAACACTGCATCTAGGATTTGTCTACCTTCCACAAACGCCCCTTGAGCCTTGGAGACCACCTTTCCAACCACCTTTTTTAGCCTATTGGCTAAGGCCTTGGCCAGCCACTTGTACAAGCTTCCCACCAAGCTTATAGGCCTAAAATCCCCTAAGGCTTTAGCCCCTGCTTTTTTTGGAATTAGGACCACAAAAGTTGCATTTAGGCTTTTAACAAATTTGTCATTTTCATAGAATTCCTTGAAAAAACACATCACATCAGCCTTCATGAAATCCCAAGCAAATTGCCAAAAGGCCATAGAGAATCCATCTGGCCTCGGGGCTTTATCCCCATTACAGCCCAATAGTGCATCAAATACCTCCTCTTCCGTAAAAGGAATCTCCAAGGCACTAGCGTCCAAAGGCTCCAAAGTCTCAAATTGCAACCCGGAAACAAAAGGGCGCCATTCCCCGAATTGGAGAGCAACAACCTAAAAGCATTGGCAATCCCTTCCCTAATTCCATTCTCCTCCGTAAGCTAGGCTCCATTAATCTTAATTTTGTCCACATTATTCCTCCTCCTGTGAGCATTGGCCATCTTGTGGAAAAAACCGGTATTTCTATCCCCCTCTTTCAGCCATACTTCCCTAGATTTTTGCCTTCACATGATTTCTTCAAGTAAGACCCATTTTTTATAATCTTCCCTCGCTTCTTTTCTAGCTTCTAGCTCTTCCAACGACAGTCTGCTAATTTTCTCCTTGGCATCCCAAAACTCCACCTGCTCCAAAGCCAAATTCTTTCTATATTCAACCCTACCGAAGGTGTTTATGTTCCACTCCTTCAGCTTAGCCTTCAGAAATTTTAGTTTTTCTGCCAAGATGAAACTTGGGGATCCACTGAAGCTACCTCCCTCCCACCAATACTTCAAAAGGTCCTTAACACCTTCTACTTTTAGCCACATATTCTCAAATCTAAACGGGGAAGGGCCTCTTCTCAGGCCCCCTTCGTCCAGAAGAAGCGGAAAGTGATCGGACACAGTTCTTGGTAGGACATACTGCCTCGCATCACCAAAATGACTGTCCCACCCCTCATTAACCAAGAAACGATCCAGCCTTGAAAAAGACTAATTATTCACCCCTCCAATCCAAGTAAAAGGACCCCCAACCATAGGCAAATCCTTTAACTCTAGATCTTCTATAACTTCTGAGAACCTTCTCATATTTGAATTCAGGCTCCTTCCTCTGCTACACTCTTCTGAACTTAGAATGGCATTAAAATCCCCTACAACGCACCACGACCCATTCCAAAGCCCCTTAATGGCCCCCAACTCCTCCCAAAAATTCTCCCTATCCCTCCTCAATGTTGGGCCATAAACCCCTGTAAACGTCATATGAAACCATTCTTGCAACTCTTAAAAATGCAAGAAATAGGGAATAATCCTTTTTGAAGGTCGACCAAATCCAACATCCTATTATCCCAAAACACCACTATACCTCCAGCTGCGCCCCTTGAATCTACAACTCCCCACTCAAGAAATCTTCCCACTCCTAAACTATAGATAATGCCCATTGACATTTCCTGTATCTTGGTTTCCTGTAGGCAAACCAGATCCACCCTATTCTTCTTTATCAAAGCTTTGATCATCTTCCTCTTTTCGCAATTATTGGCCCCTCTTACATTCCAAGTAAGCAGTCAGAGCTTCATTTAGACCTGCTCGTACTCCCCCTCCCCTTTTCCTCCTCCTCCTCCCAGATGGTTCACTGTCCATTCCAACTTTCTCAATTCTCTTTCGAATTTTGACGACTCCAATTTTTTCCTTTTTCTACTATTCAACTTTCCTTTTTGAAGTTTCCTCTCTTTCATTCTTTTAAGCAAAAACAAAATTTCCCCTTTGAAGCCCTCCGTCGGCATTCCAAGATAGCGGCTAAACTTAGCCAAGCTACTAGAATGCCAACACAGTTCCCCCTCTTCGTCCCTCTCCTCCTCATCCTCTTGGGAGACCCTTTCCGAAACCCCCTTTGATGCCTCCTCAAAAGTCCCAGACTCCCTACCCGCCAGATCCAAGACCTCAGCCTCCCTCCCATCCGCCAATATCATCCTTAACGGGCCCATAACATCTCCCCCTACGGCTTCTGAACCACTGCCCCGATCAGAAACCCTGGCAATGGCAAAACCTTCCCCATCCTGCCTAGAAGGAGTAGAAGAAAGAGAGATTTCCCGCTTCCCCGAAGAAAACAAAGAACAAGAGAATTGATCAGAGTACCTGGAAGCCTCCTCCATCAACGCTTCGTCGATGATCATTGTGAGATTAAAGGTCGGATGAAGCGACCCCAGTTGGGAACCAAACATTTCCCCCTCTTGCTCTCCACAAACGCACAGACTCCCATCGCAAGCCCTAACCCCTTTTAATTTCTCCAAGTTGGGTTGTCCCACCACCACTGGGCCTTTAGAAGGCTCCGTCATGGGCCGACCCATCTCCACTAAATCTTTAAAGACTTCAAACACTTGGCCCTCCTCAACGGGCCCTCTCCCCAGCCCTGACTCCCTTTGCCGGCCCAACGGAAGTTCTTTTCCAGGCCCGAAAAAAGAACTCTTCCCCCAATCTGATCGCTGGCCTCCTTTTGTCTCATCAGCCTCTGCTACTGTTTCCGACACAGTACTAAAGGACTCAGCTTCCTTTCTGCAGCCCCTTTCACCAACTTCGCATGCCTCAGCCACTTTTGCAGGTTCCCCATGCATCTGTACCTTCACCATTTTGAATCCAGCGTGTGAATCTCCTTCTCCATCATCCCTAACCTCCCGCTCCTTACCCTTCTCGTTTTTGATCATTGGAACCACTTCCGACATCCCTGGTTTCACCTCCCACCATAGCTGGAATGCATAACAAAAAGACCCAACTGCTACTTGCAAGGAGCTCGGCCACTCTAAACCTTCAGATCTCACTAATAATCTGGCCCATTGTAGTTCCTTAAAGTTAGCAGTGTCTTCGTCCACTGCGACAACCCCCCGCAGCAGTCCCCGATTTTTCTAAATACTTTCTGGCTCCAAAAATGCAACGGCAAACCCACAACTCTCACCCAAACACTCTTAGCCCTCTCGCCATTTTGAGAACACCCCACCTTTGGGTCTCACCTATCCAAGTGCAGGATCGACTCCTTGAACCATTGGTGTCCTCTTAAAAGCACCTTATCTGCCTCTTCTTTATTCTCAAATTCGATCAGCAAGAGAGGGCCCCCTAGCCTCGCAAGCTTCACCCCTCCTTTAATATTCCACAGGGATCTTCCCTAACTTTCGAGAGTGGGCATATCTGGAGCTGACATTGGAGACTGTTCCCATCTCCCAACTAGGCACCGGTTCAATAACTCCCTTTCACTTAGGATATCTTTCTCCCCCAACTATAACCACACTGCTTCCCCTAACTTTTTCGCTCCTATTTTCACCACATCAACATAGGATTTTTTGGCTTTCCCCTCAGATTCCCCATCTGTACGCCCTGTCCCATAGAAAGCAGCAGTTCCCCTGGGCTCATCCCAAGTCAAAACTCCAAGAAAGCGAAGCTTTTCAGCCAACAAGACCCAACCTCCCAAAATACCTTTTCCTTCTAGAAACACTAAACAATATCTCTTTGATTCCGAGTCAACCACAGAGCATAATAAGAACCTACTTGCCTCATTTGCACGACTTTCTAGCTTAAACTTCCTTCCTCCATTTTCCCAACTTTTAACAAAACCCTGCACAATAACACCCTTGCAGCAAGCCTCCACTCCTTCCAACAAGCAACACAAACTGAGGTTTCCAAACTTAATCCACAAAAGTAAAACCTCTACTCCTTTCCACAATGATTCCCTTAAGTCTCTCCCCATACACCTCCACAGAAATTTCAAAAGACTTTGAGTCCACTGCAAACCAGCATCTGCCTCCTCTTTTAGCAGACATCTCAGATTGCATACCCCACTTATACATACTTATACATACATCTATATATATAGATATCGTTTTTGATTAAAAAAAAAATCTAGTTAACAAACTTCCCTCCTCAAAAGAACCCCAACAACATGGGAATAAAGACTTGATGTTGCCTTTCAAATTTAATTCTGCTAGTTCCCATCCTTCAGAGAATCTTCAATTTTTATTTTTATTTTTTCTTTTCAAATGCAACAGCATGGGAATAAAGACTTGAGGATGCCTTTCAAATTTATTTCTGCTAGTTCCCATCCTTTAGAGAATCTTCAATTTTCTTTTTTTTTTTTTCAAATGCACCATAGTAAAGCACTAAGTTTATGATTTTGACCTTATGCCTTTATGATGACTTTGTTTTTTTTAATCAGAAACGAAGAAATTTATATTAAAATAAGAAAAGATAGAAGAGAAAGAGAAGAAAACAAGAGAAGGATGAGAGGTCCTTCCCACAAAAACAAAAACTGAACAAAAGAGAAAACACCCAACTTTAGAAAACTAAAAACAAAAAAAAAACCCTAACACTCTCAAACTTTTGAAGTGCAAACCGCAGTCCAGTTGAGTTGTAAAACACTAAGAGGAACTCCGCTAAAAGTTGCAATACAAGAGGCCCAAAGAGAGGGATATAAAAGAAGCAAGTCCCATAACATCTCTTCCGTTCTCTCCTTATCCTCAAAAATCCTATTGTTTCTCTCTTGCCACACCATCCATAACAAAGTAAGGCAAGCGATTTGCCAAAGTGTCTTGCCTCTTAATGAATTCCCCAAACCTTTAAAAGCAATAACCATCATGTCCACAATACTCCTTGGAGGGACCCAAGCCAAACCTGCTAGATTGAACAGCTTGTGCCAGAGTCCAATGGTAACAGGACAATGAAGAAAAAGGTGGTCGATCGATTCTCCATTTCCTTTGCAAAGAATGCACCATTGAGGATAGAGGGATTTGTAGGGTCTTCTCAATTGCAACTTGTCATTGGTGTTTACCTTCCCATGTACTACTAACCGAGCGAGGGACTTACCTTTGAGGGGGCTTTTGAACTCCACAAAAACTTGGCCGGAAGGAACAAGATAGGATTTGAGACTTTTGACAAGGCCAAGAAAAAAGATTTCACTGAAAACAAGCTTGATGATGACAAAGACCAAACTCTTGAATTTGCCAAAGGAGAGAAAAGCACTAAACTAAAGGAGGACATTAATCTCTGAAGGAGATCAATTTCTGTATCAGTAAGATTGCGACGAAAATTAAAATTCCAAGACAGTGGAAAGGAATTGCCAAGGACATTTGAGAAAGTGAGGTTTTTCACAGAAATAACTCTATAAAGACTAGCAAATTGAGAACACAAAGTCTGGTTATCCCACCAAAGATCTTCCCAAAAACGAATTCCTCTCAGAGATCAAAGACTTAATGAACTTCCTGCTTCATCTTCCATTGACCATTCTATGAAAGAACTTAGAATTGCAATCCCCTTCTTTTATCCACTTGACTCTAGATTTTTGTCTCCAATGAACCTCTTCCTTTAATAACAAATCCTCTAACTCCCTTCTTCTTAAGGTCCTTTCTGATAACAAATCAAGATTCAAATTCCCTTCTTGTTCAATTAGATCAATTCTACCTAAGTCTGAAAAAATGAAAATTTTCCTCTCTCTTAAATCTCCAAAGGCCACTTTATTCCAGTCTTTCAACTTTGATTTAACAAACTTTAATTTCCTCATGAACTTGTGACCTTCCCAACCTTCAACCGTACACTCTTGACACCAATCTCTAAAATTCTCCTTAAACTCAGGATGGAGCAACCACATATTCTCAAACCTGAAAGGAGTCGGACCCCATTTTAAAGGATTAGTTTCCAAACAAATTGGGCTATGATCTGAGGTCTATCTAGGAAGCGCCTCTTGAAGACTTTGAGAGAAAAAAGAATCCTACTCAGAAGAAAACAAAAATTTATCCAACCTCTTGCAAATAAGAGCAACTTGCATGTTTGACCAAGTAAAAGCCGCATTACTTAGAGGGGGATCCAACAAACCACTCTCCCTTATAAAAACATCAAAACACCTCAGGTTGAATGTTAACCTAGAATCACCCAGTTTCTCAGAGATCCTCCTAATTACATTAAAATCCCCTCCTACACACCACATTGGGAAGGTTAGACCATACAGGTCTTGAAGCTCCAACCAAAAATTTCTCCTCCACAAAGGATGATTTGGGTCATACATTGAAGTTAACCAAAAAGACCTTTCCTCACTATAATTTAGCTTCATAGTTACAGATAAAGACCCTAGCACCTTCTCTGTACACTTTAACTTATTTGAATCTCACATAATCACAATCCCCCCTGAAGCCCCACAAGCAGGAAGAGTAGCCCACTCCATGCTTCTACCTTTCCAAACACTACTCACAAACCTCCTATCCCAAATTTCTCTCTTTGTTTCCTGAAGCATCACAACATCTGGATTTTGAGAACTTAAAAAATTCCTCACAATCCTCCTTTTCTTCTTGGAACCTAACCCTCTTGTATTCCAACTTAAGATCTTCATGTAAATAAAAAAACCCAACACAAACTGCAACCAGACCTAAGCCTCTCCTTGGATTCCACAAACAGTTTTTCTCTTCCTTCTGAAATAGACCTTGTCCGCAGAAAGAGTACTCCTACTCTCTATTGCCGCACCTTTTCCATTATCTCTGACAATTCTAATCCTTAAACTCTCCAAAATCGACTGAACCTTGACCATCTTCCTGGGCGTGAGGCCCTCAATCTGAAAACCTTCCAACGGGAGGGTGAGAGGTTCTGGCTCTAGGGACGACACCCTACCTGAGACACAAAGCTTCTCTGGGCTACTAAGTGGTTCCCTAAGGAAAGAACAGTCTTTAAAATTTTGGTTTGAGGCTTCTAAGGGGGATGCCACACCTTCTAAAATGGGCACACCAACAAAACGGCTATACTCATCACCAGGAAAATTTGAAAATGGAACAACCTGAGAAACAAAAAAGTTTGACTCTAGTGGAATCAAAGAAATGGGCTAGCACCGAAAAGAGTGAAAAGCGGAAACAGAGGAAACGGGAAGAGATTTTGGAACAAAAGCCCCAGCCAAAGGATGGCCCTTCTCAAAGGAAGCTGAGAGAGGAAGACACACCTTGTTTGCCAAACTGCAACGTGAAATCCCTTCGTCTCCCTTTGTCTCCACAGTGAAATCTTTGGAAATTTCTGGATTATTTAATACAATTTTCTTTATATATAATTTTTGTAAAAACATAATAATATTTAAAAAATATTATATATCATTGTTAGATTATTTATAATGGATAAATAGATAGATCCCTTTGAGTTGTTGGATTAAAAAAAAAATTGAAAAACAAAAGTTTAATTTGCAACTAAACATACTAAAAAACATGTTGAGCATTTGATCATCAACATATGTTATAGACAAATCAAGCCTCTTGTGCTGCTAATATCTTAAAGGATAATTATTTTTATTTTATTTTTTTTGGACTTTTAGAAGGATTATATTTACTCAGTATCATACATAATGAGAGTATGTTAGATAGCTTATTTGAAATTTTATACATTACTTGTCTTACAATTCTTTTCCCGTCCATGAAAAAAATAAATTAATACGACAAACACTAGGAGACAGCAGAAAAATTAAATTAGAAGAGAATATAGGAACTCGACCTAGAAACAACAGTTTTTCCTAAATAAAATAGGGTCCATGGCACGAAAGAATGAAAAAGCTTGAATAACTCAGAAAGAGAGTGGTGCCTAGCTGTTGAAAGAACCAAACCCTCTCGTACTCATAAAAGGAAATGATTTGTGAACGATGAAGAATCTTGAATAGCTCTGCATCATGATCAACAAAATAGGCATACAAATCTGCTGCGAGAAGCAGGCAAAAGGCTCAAGGCCAGCAAGTAAGAAGATAAAAAATCCTAATTCGATTAAAGGGGGCTATTGTATTTGGATGAGGAGCGCTTGATGGACCGAATTGGCTGGGCATCCAAGTCATGGAACCTTTTTCTAGCCAATATCTCATTATTGGTTGAGTCCTAGATCAAGGTCATTGGCAAATGAAAAATCTACCGGTTCCATTTCCTTGTCTCTGGAGAGTAGCTTTAGTCTTAATCTGTCAATAAAAGTGTGTTACAGATTTTGGAGCAATTAGTTTTTTCCATTAGCAACAGCCATTTCATTGCACTAGAATAGTAAGTACAAAGAAGGATGTTCCTTTGGTCAACTATATAATTTGCTATACAAAATTTGACAAAAAAGAAGGATAATAAACAATCTAACTGCAGAAGGAAGATGGTTACAACTCCCTTAATACAACTATCAAAGGTAATAGAAAGAAAAAAAATATGCTTCAAAAGGAGCAGGACACTTGGCTTTGTGCTTTGCTAAGATATCCACCACATGATTGACTAAGGAGCACAATGAAAGTAACTATCCAATTCTAAAGTAATGGCAACAACTTAGTCAAGTAAACAATCAAACTTCAATAGGTCCCTTTCTCTCTTAGTCACCTAAGATATGACAACATTCAGAATCTTCTTCCATTGAAAGATTGGAAAAACCCTCCAAAGGGGTTAGGATCTCTACATTTAGAGAAGGCTCTCTCAGCATTATACTGAATGGACCCCTTACTATCCTCCTAGCAGCTGTGGGTTACCCAAAGAACACCCATTAAATCTTACTACACCTATTGTGGATTATGAGTATATAGGAAGTGTTTCCTTAGCCAACCTTGTGGTTAGAGTGAAGGTTCTTCATTTAGTTTGCATAGAGGTAGACTAGTGAGAAAAGGATGATCCTTGGAAAAAAAAATGAAATTTATGTAAGGTGTGCAAGGAGACAACTAACGATACTCTCATCCATTTTGTTAAAGCCTGACTATTATAGGATCTCTTACCTTTTATCTTTGGGATTTAGGGGATTCTTCTAGTGTCACTAAAGGAACTTTTTTTGAGTTGGCATGTGAGAGACTTTGACAAAAGGGGGAGGAAGGCCTGGAGGTTGGCTGTTATATGCTTGTTTTGGTGCTTATGGAAAGAGTGGAATGACAACGTTTTTATCGAAGAGGAACTTTCAATCAAAGATTGAAATAATTTTTTCTTTAATCTCTTATGGATTGGTCTAGATTCACTTTACAATTGGACTTCAGCTCTCTTTTGGACTTTATCGATGGTTTTAGATAGGGAAGGATTGTGGTCCTTGTATTTTCTTGTCCTTTTGTTGCCTTCTCTTTGTGCTATCTGTATGCCTACTTGTTAGGTTGCACCCCTGTTTTTGTAGCTGCTATTTTAATATATTCTATTTTTTACATATAAAAGAATATTGTTTAATCCAGAAGTCCACAAGTCCATCACTGATCATGACTTTAAATAAAGAATCAGCATCTCTTCAAATGGAAAACTGGCTGAGAATCGTCATTAGAAAGATACCTCATAGGAGAGAGGATTACTATTTTGTTGTTTGAATGGCAGAGTTACAATGTTGGAGAATGAAGTTTATTTTTGAAGAAAAAGGAAATGATGGCATTTTAAATGCTTATTTTAGAATTCCATTAGTGTGTTCTGAATTCAGTCTTAAGTTCTCTCTTTATTTGTCAAGTTTCTGATATTTTCAAGTGCAATTTATTTTTTAATTAATAAAGAATTTTATATGCAAATTGTAATTACTGATAGTGGAATTTCAAATAAAAGATATGGAAAGTAATGATCAAACAAAAATTAACTGAAGTTTTTATGTTATAGGGTCAATTACTCTGCTGATTTGTCAGTTATGATATCAATGTTGTCTAGGTTGATAGGTTGGTCTTTGGTTTTCCTATTATCTTCTTTGCATTTTATTGAATGCCATCCCAAATCACCTTCTCCTCAGGTTTATGACCCCATAGACCCATATACATGAATCTTACTAATTTTTTATAATGTTAGGATTAAACATCTACACCTATTATGTAATGCTTATGTGCTGCAGCACAGATGTTAGACATGAAAATGTTCTGCTATTAATGAATCTACTGTTTAACCAATGTAATGAATTGACAGTTCATAAATCAAAATAATAATAGAATTAGTTGATATTTTTTTTATCATTGTTTCTTAATTCAGATATGGTGACATGGAAATTATGTGGTTACATGAATTTTATTATTCCTTCCCTCTTTAATATTTCATTGATGACTTATTTGATTCAGGTTCTGAAGCAATGTTTGCAGATCTTTGCTACTTTCCAGTAAGATCAGTGCAGGTAAAGTAGGAATGAAATAGAAGTTGCTGGATCATTTATTCAACATGTACCCTTTAATATAGAATAATGAATATTGCACCTTGTGGTGGTTCTCCTCTGTTACTACTCCTACATGTTCTGATCAATGTATTCTAATTTATTTGGTATTGGTGGTTTGCAGCTTACCTTTGTGTTTCTTGTACTGCCTTGCCTTCTGTTGGGCTACCTTGGTCAAGCTGCATACCTTATGGAAAACCATGATCAATATGGTCAACTCTTCTTTTCTTCTATCCCAAGTAAGCTTCATTGTTTTCTCTATTAATCAGTTCATGTGTGTCTATCATCTAATTTGCAAAACCTATTTATAATAATACTTTTTTAACTTCCTAGATGCAATGTGTTGTGTGTGATTATATTAAACAAGTAGGTTGAATTTTAAGAAATTGTGGTTGCATGCCTATTGTTTGAAGAAAAAGGAACTGAAGGAAATTTTATTCTGTCTCCAGGTGGTGCTTTCTGGCCAGTCTTCCTCATTGCCAACATTGCTGCACTAATTGCCAGTCGGGCAATGACAACGGCCACATTTTCATGTGTAAAACAATCAACAGCACTTGGTTGTTTCCCTCGCCTTAAAATCATTCATACATCCCGGAAATTCATGGGCCAGATTTATATTCCAGTCATAAACTGGTTTCTGCTGGTGGTTTGCTTGGTGTTAGTCATCTTTATCTCAAATGTCAATGAGATTGGAAATGCATATGGTAAACTTCTTTCCAACCTACCTTTCATTCATAATATATATATATATATATATATATATATATATGCTGGTGTTTTCGTTTTCTGTTCAATTTTGTTCTGCATTAGTGAACGTTCTCAGTTTGTAAACACTTGGTTTCCAAGTTTCGTCTTGACATCTGTTGAAATTTGCATTGGGATTTGGTGACATGTTTTAAGTGTGGACCAGGTTAGACTTTGAGAAATGAGTGAAGTGGTCATTATTAGAAAATGAATTTGATATAGAGCTCAGAGAAAAGAAAGAAAGACCTCCACAGGAATCTGACTTAGAAGAAGCATATAAAGAATTGTGCATAAGGTCCTAGATGTAATGATATGATCAATGACATGTACCTAGGGTCCTAACTAGCATGAGGGTGATATAAAGAATTGTTTGTTTTCTTGCATTGGTTATGAATAAACTTATCATAACTTACAATGCATATTTATGAAGATGTCCCTAGTGCATAGTATTTGTCAACTATCTACTTTAATTTATGAAACTAGACAAGTGATTGATTCCTAGTTAGAGCTATGAAAAGATACTTTAGAATCCAAATGTTTTAATTTTTGCAGGCTAAAACAAACATCTAGAATATATAGAATATAATTTTAGTAAAACTAGGAGCAGAAATAGGAGTAAGGTGAAAATTATGGTCAAGAGACGCCTAAAGTGATTATTTCCATTATCTTGAATCAATTATTTATAAGGGGAGATTGGGGTGGATGATGTGCATAAAATTGAAGCAGAATGGATGAAGTTGAGTAGTGACTCTTATGTGTTGTATGATATGGATGGCCCATCAAATTAAAGGGAAAATATATATTTTTTTTATTAGAAGCAAATATCTTCATTCATTAAATGTTAAATACAAGAAGGATGAGCAATCCTCCAAAGATGTACATTGGTTGATAAGAATGTAAACAATATCCTGCTCCACAAAAAACTGGACAATCTTCACAAGGAAAAGAAAAACAATGTACACATGGTAAAGCAGCTTTATACACTATGGTGAAAGAAAATCTCCAACAAAGGAGACCAAGTGCTTTGCTTCTTGTTTGACTAATTGGTTTGTGATTTGATTAGCTGAAGGAGGAACCCAAGAGGAGCATCCCAACTCACTAGTGAGTAGCGACACCTATTATTTTGCATATCCGGTTATCAAACTTCTATGAGCCTCTCCCTATGAGACACCTAAGATATTACAATAGCATAATGTCCCTTTAGGATTATATTGGATAGACAAAGCTTTGGTCTGCAACAGACCCTCCAATAAGGCTAACATCTCTAAAAAGATACCAGTAGTTTATGGTGGGACTAGAAGTTTTTCATGATGGGAAAATGAGATGAATTGCATTGCTTGCCAGGGATGAGGGAAGAAGGAAAACGGTGGTTTGCAGTGGAGTCCAAGTCCTTTGAGATCTCTATTGAGGGGCTTGGAGGGAGTCTGAGAGGGTCATAGTGGAGCGTGGAAGAGGTTACTCCAGGTGGGTCAGATTTGGGGAGCTCAGTCTAAGCTGCCTTCTGGCAGGAGTGGAAGCTTGTTGCAGAGATGTTGAGTTGCCGAGGTGGAGCAAAGGGTGGAAGGAGAATGGAAGGTTGTTTAGACTGGAATGCCGGGAGAATGGGGCTGGAAGGTTCATTTTCTGCAAGGTGGTCACGGCAGAAAAAAAGAGCTTCTCCCTGGTGTTCCCAGAAGGAGAAGGAATCCATGGGGGATGGCTCATAGTGGCTGAGAATTTAAGGGCGCTCGGGGTGGTTCCTTTTTCTGAGAAAAATGTGGAGCCATAGGCTGTGTTTGGGAACAGCCGGAAGGCTGATAGTGGGAAGATGGAAGTGAGAGGATGTCGTATGCAAGTGTAGTAAAAAAGAATGAATGTTTGGAGGAGGAGACTATTTGGTTGCAGATTGGAGAAGGAGCTGTGCAAGGCAGAGAAGAGAAGCTTAGGAGGTGCTTGGTTAGGAAGATGGAGGAGGGACCTTTTTTAGTTTCAGAGGTTCAGGTGTTGGAGTTGTGGGCAAGGAGCACTTGGCAGTTGAGATGTGGCATGCAGGTGCATATTTTTGGGGGGTCTTTAATTCTCTTTGAGTTTGAGGATGTCTTGGAGGCAGAAAGGGTGTTGATGAGAGGATCTAGAAGATTCAGGGAGAGACTCATCAGTTTGGAAAGATGGCATCATGAGACTGGGTGCTTGGTACAAGAGGAGGCTTACAAGGAGTCGTGGGTGAGAATATTGGGTCTCCCTTTGCATTTGTGGAGCCGAGAAGTCCTCATTAAAATCGGGGACTGCTGTGGGGGATTCCTAGAAGTGGACGAAGGTTCGGAGAATTCGGTCCAAATGCAGTGGGCTAGGATCCTAGTGAGATCGAGCGGGAGAAGACTTCCCGGCTCCTTGCAGCTAGTGATCGGGTCTATGTGCTACTCAATCCAGTTGTGGTGGGAAGTCCTCCCGAAATTTTCAATGGTTGTTCCGAGAAGTTTCAGTGAAGGGTCGCCTGAGTCGAAGGTTAGAGGTGACGGTGGTGGTGATCCACGCGCGAGCAAGGGAGTGGAGAAAGACCTTGGCCAGGAGCAGACTGGTAGAGAAGACGTGTCAAGCTCTGGAGGGAAGAGTGGCTGTTTAGGTGAAGGATTGGACAACCATCTCCAAAAGGGAGTTGTAGGCGGGGTCGTTTTTGGAGGCGGTGGCAGGAGGGCCTGTTTCGAGATGACAGGGGACTCTAAGGGGGCAAGCGGGCCGGTGGGGGAAAGCCCAGATGAGAGGCAACAGGATAAAAGGGGAGTTGGGCCTGTGTTTGAAGTAAGGGGAGGATTGGGCCGGGCCCATTTCGAGGGCCCTTCTCTTTTAAGTGAGGGAGGCAGCGTGGGAGTGGAGAACCCGCTAGGGCTCATCGCGGGGGACGATCGGCAGCAGGACTGTCCTCTGGAGTGGTCCAGCCGCCGGAAGTTTGGAACTCAGGCGCCGATGAAGTTCTCCAGGCTGAAGCGTCAAGGTATTCCTCTTCTCCCTCTCCTTTGGTGTCTCGGGGGGTGCGGGCCTTCTCTTCTTCTCCTATTTCTTGTCGGAAAAGAGCGGCGAAAGGGTCTAGGGGGGTGCGGGCCCTCTCTTCTTCTTCTCTTTCCTATCGGAAAAGAGCGGCGAATGGGTCTCGAAGACGCAGTTGTGGATCGGCGACGGAAATGGTTGGAGTGGATGGGGACATTAGCCCACTGAACATGGTATTGGCTGACGGAAGGGATGAGGCGGTCTGTTCCGAGGAGGAAATGGCCATGGTTTTGGTCGAAGAGACGAGTATTGATGAAAGAAACTCTTTGAGGCAGATTGTGGGTGGAACGGAGTCAGTTGAGGAATGGAAATCATCTTGTCTTGCTCAATTTAGTGATTTTCTGGGCATGCCAACCACAAGATGTGAAGAGGAAATTTTAAATATGCTCAAGAAATGGATCATGAGGAAAGACCAGAAGAATCAGAGGAATGGGGCTAAAAGGGTCAAGGTTGAAACCTCAAAGTCTGTAAGGGAACTTAAAAGGTTGGAGTGCTCCATTAATTTTAAAAGTTTAGGGCATGGAAGAGCTCTATTTAGAGAGAGTGGGGGGTCAGTCTCTGAGGGTAAATGAAGTTAAGAATTATCTCTTGGAATGTGAGAGGGGCAAATGGTAGAGATAAACGAAGGCTCATCAAATCTCTAATCAAGACTCAGAAAGCGGATTTGGTTTGTTTGCAGGAGACCAAAATCCAAAGAATGTCGTCTAGTCTGGTTCGGTCCTTGGGGGTGGGAAGATCATTGGAGTGGGGAGCTCTTGATTCTCGGGGTATGGCAGGGGGGGTGTTAGTTTTTTGGGATACTAGAGTTCTAGAGCTGTTGGAAATGGAAATTGGGAATTTTTCGGTTTCTTGCCGATTTAAAAATGTGGAGGATGGTTTCTGTTGGGTCTTTACAGGGGTGTATGGCCCTGCTATTGGGAGGTTGAGGGAGGATTTCTGGGAGGAATTGGGGACAATCAGGGGATTGTGGCAGGACCCGTGGTGTTTAGGGGGTGATTTTAATGTTATTAGATTTTTGGGAGAAAGGAATAGGATATCAAGACTGTCGTCAGCAATGAGAAGATTTTCGGAGATCATTGACGACTTGGAATTAAGGGATTTCCCTTTGCAAGGGGGGTCTTTAACGTGGAGGGGTGGGTTGAACAATCAGACTCAGTCAAGGCTGGACAGATTTATAGTTTCAGAGGATTGGGAATGTTATTTCAGTGGGGCAATTCAAAGTCTTTTACCTAGAATTGTCTCTGACCACTGCCCAATTCTGCTGGACTGTGGAGGAACGAGGAAGGGGCCTTCCCCATTTAGGTTTGAGAATATGTGGCTGAAGGAAGAAGGTTTTAAGGATTTACTTAGGAATTGGTGGGTGGGATTCAAATTCAGAGGTTCCTTTAGTTTCACGCTGTCTAAAAAGCTGAAAGCGCTTAAGGCCTGCTTGAAGGTGTGGAATAGAGAAGTGTTTGGGAACGTGAATGCCAGAAAAGAATCAACTTTGAAGCAGATGATGTTTTGGGATTCAATAGAAGGGGATAGGGTGTTGAATACTGAAGAGCAAAATTCCAGAAAGCAGGCTTTGGAGGAGTATGAGAAGTGGGTGTTAATGGAAGAGACAGCTTGGAGGCAAAAGTCGAGAGAGTTATGGCTGAGGGAGGGAGACAAAAACACTGGATACTTTCATAAAATGGCCAATGCTCACAAGAGGGTCAATTCCATGGTGAAGATCAAGATAAATGGGACGTGGGTTTCTGAAGAGAATGACATTAAGGAGGGTGTGGTTCAGGCTTTCCACTCTCTGTTGTCAGAAACAGCTGAGTGGAGGCCTAGGTGCAATGGGCTGCAGGTTGGGGTCTTGGAAGGGGAAATTGCAACTATGTTAGAAGTTCCTTTTTCTGAGGAAGAGGTTTTTGGTGCCCTATCGGATCTCAATGGGGATAAAGCTCCTGGTCCTGATGGTTTCACAATGGCGTTTTGGCAATTCAGTTGGAGCTTTTTGAAGGAGGAAGTGATGGGGTTTTTCAAGGACTTTCATGATCAGGGCAAGTTCGTCAAGAGCATAAATGCATCTTTTCTGGTTTTAATCTAAGAAAGGAGGAGCCGAAGACCTCAAGGACTTTAGACCTATAAGCTTGGTGGGAAGTCTTTATAAGTTGTTAGCAAAGGTGTTAGCTAATAGGCTTAAAAAGGTGATGGGTAAGTTAGTGTCCAAGTTCCGAAATGCTTTTGTGGAGGGAAGGCAAATCTTGGATGCCTCATTGATTGCGAATGAGGCAATTCATTCAATGCAGAAAAGTGGGGGAGGGGGCATCCTTTGCAAGCTAGATATTGAAAAAGCATACGACCATGTGAATTGGAGTTTTCTTTTTTGGTTGATGGAAAGGCTGGGCTTTGGAGCTAAGTGGATCAGCTGGATTCAGTGGTGTATAGGGACTGTCAGCTTCTCTGTCCTGATTAATGGAACTTCCTCAGGTTTTTTCAAAAGTTCTAGGGGTTTGAGACAGGGGGATCCCCTTTCCCCCTACTTGTTCGTGATTGTCATGGAGGCTCTTAGTTGCTTGTTGAAGAGAGCAAAGGAGGGGGGGTTTTTGTCGGGGTGGCAACTCAGTGGTAGAGGAGGGGGGGGAGTGGAGATCACTCACTTGTTGTTTGCGGATGACACCTTAGTTTTTTGTGAGCCTTCCACTGATCAGGTGTCCTATTTGAGTTGGCTACTTATGTGGTTTGAAGCAATGTCAGGGTTGAAGATGAATTTAGACAAAAGTGAGATCATCGCGGTGGGAAGAGTGGAGAATGTAGAGGAGGTGGCCCTTGAGTTTGGATGCAAGGTCAGCAAGCTTCCTTCTACCTATTTGGGTCTTCCTTTGGGGGCTCGCTTCAAGGAGGTGGCTACTTGGGACGGAGTTGAGGAAAGGTTGAGGAAGAGGCTTTCTATTTGGAAAAGGCAGTATATCTCCAAGGGGGGCAGAATGACCTTGATCAGGAGCACTTTGTCCAGCATGCCTATCTATTGTATGTCCCTGTTTCAGATGTCAAAAAGCGTGAGTTCGAGATTGGAGCGAATCCAAAGGGATTTTCTTTGGGGTGGTGGGGCATTGGAAAGGAAGCCTCATTTAGTGGAATGGTCTATTATTTGCTCAGACAAACGAAAGGGTGGTTTGGGTGTGAGGAGCTTGGCGTTGCTAAATAAGGCTCTCCTATGTAAGTGGAGTTGGCGTTTTGCGGTGGAAAGGGAAGCTTTATGGAGGCAAGTCATAAGTGCAAAGTACGGGGAAGAAGAGGGTGGTTGGAGGTCTTGTGTTGTGAGAGGAAGTTATGGGGTTGGGTTGTGGAAAACGATTAGGAGAGGGTGGGAAGCGGTAGGTAACAATTTGGTTTATTCTGTGGGAAATGGTAGGAGGATTAGATTATGGGAGGAAAAGTGGTGTGGAGATGATAAGTTGTGTTCTCTTTTTCCTTCTCTATATGCTATATCCTTGGATAAGGAGGCTTGGGTAGCGGATGTATGGAGTCATTCTGGAAGGGGAGTGTGGGCTCCTAGGTTCTCTAGGAGAATTAATGATTGGGAGGTGATCGAGGTGGAACGCCTTCTCTTGAGGTTGCAAGGGAGGAGGGTTTACAGTGATGTGGAAGATGAAGTAATTTGGACTAAGGCAAAGGACGGAAGATTCTCAGTTAAGTCTCTTTACAAGGATTTGGATCCGGAAAGACGTGAAGAATTTCCTGCAAACATCATTTGGAATTCTTTGGTGCCTCCGAGGGTAAGTTTTTTTGCTTGGGAGGCCACGTGGAAAAAGTCCGTAACATTGGATCGTCTTCAGAAAAGAGGGTTCTCTTTGGCTAATAGATGCTATTTGTGTTTGGTAGAGGAAGAATTTATTGATCACATCCTCTTGCATTGTGGGTTGGCCAGAAGTTTATGGAGCTTACTTTTCTCTCTCTTTGGAGTTTCGTGGGTGCTCCCCTCTTCAACAAGAGAAGCGTTATTGGGGTGGTTAGGGCCTTGTGTGGGAAAGGAAAGGAGGAAAGTGTGGCGTTCAGCACCCTTGTGCCTTTTTTGGACTGTTTGGAAGGAAAGAAACAGTAGGGCTTTTGATAATGTAGAGCATTCGATTCAGGGGTGTAAATCGGTTTTACTTTGTAATCTGTGGGCGTGGTCCAGGGGTTTTTTTGTTTCTGGCCCCACTTCCGTTGTAGATTTTGTTGATTGGTTAGGCCATGGGTAAAAGTTTTTTCTTTGTATACTTCCTGTATACGTTTGGGGTGCTTCCTTGAAGTGCCTCTTTTTATTAATATATTGTCTCTTTATTCATAAAAAAAAAAAGGCTAACATCTCTACCTCAATAGTCAATCCTGCATCTGTAGGCTTAGAGTAATCTCTCAATACTGTACCTAAATGATCTCTTATCACCACCCCAATATCTAGTCATCTAAGATTATCTAAAGAACATTCATTAAAATTTAACTTTATTGAACCGATTGGAGGGGGTAACCAATCCAATCATAGCTTCTTCTTCGATCTCTTTGAGTAGAAAACACTCTTCCAATCTAGCATTAGAGTATAGAAAGGAATATTCCTAAAAGGCTCAATGACGAAGGCCCATAGGAAAGAGAAAAAGTAAGTTAAAACCCAATTGACATCCACAAATACCCATCTATCCTTAAATATCTTAGCATTCTTCTCCAACCATAAAACAATATCAAGGATGAGACAACCACTTGCCTTAAGAGTCTTCTCTTTTGGTACGTTGCCAAAGCCTTCAAAGAAGATTCTCAACCTCTCTGCTATGCCTTTAGGAGGAACCCATTGAACTTTTGGCTACGTGGAACAATCTTTGCCAAAGTTCTAATGTTGTGGAACAATGAAGAAAAAGATGATTAGATGATTCACTACTCTTCAAACACAACACATCGGTCCAAGATTGTAAGGCCTCCTTAAGTGAACCAACTTGTTAGTATGAGCCTACATATTAGCCACAAGCCATGCAAAGGCCTTAACCTTGGGTGGAGTTTTTGAGTTCCATATTAACTGAGCAAGAGCAAAAGGGTAAAGACAGAAAAAACATGAGATATTGAGAAAGCTTCATGGAAAGAGCTCACTGAGAAGAGTCCTGAGAGTGTCAATGATTAAACCCTTTCATCTAGGAAGTAAGGTGATTGGTACGAATATAGTAAGAAGGAACAAAGGCATGTAGTTCCTTAATCTTTGGATCAGAAAGGTTTCAATGAAAATTGAAATTCCAAGATGGACAAGTGGAGGATGAAAGTAGAACTGAGAAAACAGTTCAAATTTCTAGTCCTTATTATAAGTTTGAAAAGATTTGGAACTTGAAGCTTGAGAGGTCAATCTCTCAGTCAAGTCTTCTCCTAAATGAATTTTTATGCTATCTCCCATTAAGTATTGGGTAAAATTAGAAAAATCATTGAAAATTTGAGTAATAGCCTTTTAAGGACAACAGTACGACCAACTAACAACAATGTTGGCATTCCTTCCATTGGAGTATGGCCTATGAAGCATTGCTCTCTCTAGAAAACTTTCATAGCCACTTACCTAAAGGGGCTTTATTCCTCAAGGAGAATCTCCTTAACCTTGGACCTCCATCCCTTTTTTGGTTTGCGCACATGTTCCCAACCAATTAGGTGGTCTCTCTTTCCTTCCTTGAATCTAGTTGAAGAATAGGGTTTCACAGGAATAATTTTCTTTCATTGAGATTATTCTTTTATAGAGTTTACAACATATACAAATCCTTCGAATTAGGAAACTAAATCACTGATTAAAAGTAAAGAATAACTCCTAACAATTACTTTCCTAAAAATACAAAGATTGACAACTAATAAATAATTTACAGCTTTACAAAGTTATTTCTTTCCATATCAGTTTCGGTTTTCCAACACTCCCCCTCAAGTTGGCTTAAAGATATCTTCCATAGCCATCTTGCCAACTAGAAAATCGAATTGCCTCCTGTGTAGTCCTTTGGTGAAGACATTAGCCACTTGTTCCTCAGTAGGGATATAGGTCATACAGACCAATCCGTTGTCTATCTTCTCTTTAATGAAATGCTTGTCCACTTCCACATGTTTGGTGCGGTCATGGAGAACCGGATTGTGAGCTACTTAAATTGCTGCCTTGTTGTCACAATACAACTTCATAAGAGATGAACTTGTCATCTTTAACTCTTCCAGTAATCTTCTTATCCACATAATCTCACAAATACCATGAGGTACAGCTCTAAACTCAACCTTAGCACTACTTCTAGCAACCACGTTTTGTTTTTTACTTCGCCACGTAACCAAGTTGCCACCTACAAATGAACAATACCCAGAGGTGGACCTTCGATCCACTATGCTTCCAGCTCAGTCTGCATCGATGTAGGTTTCAATTTGTAGGTGTCCTCGTGACTTGAATAGAAGACCTCTACTTGGTGTCCCCTTTAGATACCTTAGAATCCTGTAAACAACTTCAAAATGCTCTGGTCCAAGTGCATGCATAAACTGACTAACCATACTCACTGAGAATGTTATGTCAAGGCGTGTATGAGATAGGTAAATCAATCTCCCAACAAGTCTCTGATAACGATCCCGGTCCTTCACATTCTTGGCTTTTATAGACTGCAGTTTTACATTCAGCTCTATAGGTGTTTCAGTAGGCTTACATCCTAACATACCTGTCTCATCAAGAAGATCAAGAACATACTTCCGTTGATTTACAAAGATACCTTCTTTGGACCTAGCAAACTCCATCCCAAGAAAGTATTTTAATGCCCCCAGGTCCTTAATCTCAAATTCCTCAGCAAGTTTCCCTTTCAACTTCTCTAGTTCATTGCAATCATCGTCGGTTAACACAATATCGTCAACATACACAATTAAGATGACTACTTTACCTTCATTTGAATGTTTGTAGAACATCATGTGATCAGCTTGACTTTGAGTATATCCATAATGCTTTATTACTTTGCCAAAGCGCTCAAACCAAGCTCTAGGCGACTGATTAAGTCCGTATAAGGACTTCTTCAATTTGCACACTTTCCCAACTCCAAAACTTTCTTCAAAACCTAGTGGAGGACTCATGAACACTTCCTCCTCTAGGTCTCCATTAAGAAAGACATTTTTAACATCCAATTGGTGTAAGGGCCAATTGGAATTTACTACAAGGGACAACAAAACTCTAATCGAGTTTATTTTAGCTACGGGGCGAAAGTCTCTTGGTAGTCTATCCCATAGCTTTGAGTAAAACCCTTTACCACAAGTCTGGCTTTGTATCTCTCAACACTTCCATCTGCTTTACTCTTTATTGTAAACACCCATTTGCACCCTACACCTTTTTTTTCCCTTGGTAAATCTACAACCTCCCAAGTGCCATTCTTTTTTAAGGCATTCATTTCCTCAAACACTGCCAATTTCCAACTCGGTTCATCTAATGCTTCTTGAATATTTCTAGGTACCACAAATTTTGAAATATTTGTAGTGAATGTTCTATAGTTGTCAGAAAGGTTACTATAGGAGATATATTTGGCAATGGGATGTTTAGTGCAAGCTCGGGTTCCCTTTCTAAGAGCAATAGGGAGATCAAGGTCAAGGTCCTGTGCAGGAACAATTGGGGCTAATCCTAAACCGGGTTCGGGTGCAGATATTTCTGGACTTGGACCAAAGTGTGATGGTAAACTTAGATTAGTAACAGAAGAAGAAGAAGCATGTATATGAGTAGGAATAGAAGGAGGGTTACCTAAGACATTTAGAGAGCCATTTGTCACGGACTTAGTCATTCACTAAGCTCGTGCGGCACTTAGGCAAGTCAAGACGCTTGATCTTGCTAAGTCAGCCTTGCTCCAAATGCTTAGCTTGCTAGGCTAAGACGCTCACGACTCGAAAGCTTAAGAAGCTTAGTAGGCAACTCTTTAAAGAATGGAAACTCTTATTAACTCAAGGAAGCCTTTACAAGTGCTTGGAAGGTCACTTGCTTGGTGCCTTGGCTAAATGAGGCCCTCACCTATTTATAGGCACCAATGGAACTCTTTGGAACCTTGGAGGGTTCCTTACAATTCAAGAATATTCTAGAATGTCCTACATCATTCTATGTACAAGCCTATGTACAAGAGACCTCTAGAATTCTCTAGAAAGCCCTGGACTCCTCTCATGCTTTCCACCATAGTGTAGAGTTGTGTGGATTTCTCCAAGCATCTTTAGAACCTTCCACACTCTTCCCACTCTAGGAGTCTCCAGAAGCTTCCTGGCTCTATATAAGCCCATGGGGAGGCTCATGTGAATCATCCTGTGACACTCTCCCCCACCTAAGCCGCAGACGTCCTTATCACGCCTTCTGCCCGGAATCACTCAATCTGCTCCTGGAACTGCCATAGGGCATCTGCTGGCTCCCAGCTAGCCTCGCTCTTTGGTAGTCCCTTCCATTTCACTAAGTATTCTATAGCAGGAGGTACACCTCGTCTCCTAATGACTCGGTCTGCAATGATGTGTTCCACTTCCTTGTCTTAGGAGGTCACGACCGCTGTAGGTGCTCTCTTAGACAACCCTCGGCTCAGATCATCCTTGTCTTCATGATAGGGTTTCAAGTAACTTACGTGGAAGACGGGATGGATCTTTAACCTCGGTGGTAGCTCAACTCTATAGGACACCTTGCCGACCTTCCCAAGTATGGGGAATGGTCCTTCATACCTTCTCACAAGGCCCTTATGCACCGGCCTTAGGGATTTGAATTGTTGAGGAAGGAGCTTGACAAGCACCATGTCTCCGACCTTGTACTTCGTGTGACGTCGCTTCTTGTCAGCCCACTTCTTCATTTTCTTAGTGGCCTTGTCCAAGTATGAGCGTGCTATGTCAGCTTGCTCGTGCCACCATTTCGCGAACTTGAAAGCCGCTAGACTTCTCCCCGTATAGCCTATCGTTAGAGTGTGAGGAGTTAACGGTTGCTGCCCTGTGGCTAGCTCGAACGGGCTCTTATTGGTTGCCTCGCTCCTTTGCAGGTTGTATGAGAACTGGGCTATGTCTAGCAACTTGGCCCAATCTTTCTGGTTGGCTCTCACGAAGTGCCTTAGGTAGAGCTCCAGTAAGGCGTTCACCCTCTCTGTTTACCCATCCGTCTATGGGTGAAAGCTTGTGGAGAAGTGAAGCTCCGAGCCCATAAGCTTAAAGAGCTCCATCCAAAACTTCCCAGTGAAACGCGGATCGCGATCACTGATGATGAACTTAGGCAACCCCCAATACTTGACTACGTGCTTTAGGAATAGCCTCGCCGTCTCTTCCGCAGTGCAGTCAGTCAGGGCTGCTATGAATGTTGCATACTTAGAGAACCTGTCCACTACTACTATGATAGAGCCGCTGTCCTCCGACTTGGGTAGCCCGACGATGAAGTCCATGGTGACGTTGTCCCATGGGCGCTCTGCTATAGGTAGTGGCTCCAACAGGCCTCTAGGTTGTCGTTGCTCCACCTTGTCTTGTTAGCAGACAAGACAAGTCCTCACATAGGCCTCAACCTCATCCCGTATTTGAGGCTAGTAATAAGCCGACTCGAGTAGTGCCCTCGTGCGTCGTTGTCCAGGGTGCCCAGCCCACTTGGTGTCATGGCACTCCTTTATCATATTCCGCCTTATGTTCCCCCACTTGGGCACGTAGAGTCGTCTCCCCTTAGTGTAGAGTAGGCCGTCCTCCACCCAGAACCGCTTAGTCTTCCCTTCATGAGCCAGAGCGATGAGACTCTTAGCCACTGGATCATGTTGCAGTCCCTTCCTTAGAAGATCCATTATGTTTCCTTGGGGCTAACTCGTCATGGACGCTAGCTCCGCTTTATGGCTTAGGGCGTCGGCCACATGATTAGCACTTCCTGGCTTATACTCCAGCGTATAGTCGAACTCGGCCAGGAAGTCTTGCCACCTAGCTTGTTTAGGACTTAGCTTCTTCTATGTCTGGAAGTAGCTAGTGGCAACATTGTCGGTCTTCACTATGAAGTGAGACCCCAAAAGATAATGCCTCCAAGTGCGCAAGCAGTGGACGATGGCGGTCATCTCCTTTTCTTGCACCGTGTAACGCCTCTCCATGTCGTTTAGCTTGCAACTCTCAAATGCGATCGGGTGCCTTTCTTGCATAAGGACTCCCCCAATAGCGAAGCCTGAGGCATCTATGTGTACCTCAAAAACCTTGGTGTGGTCGGGTAGTGCCAACATCGACTCCTCAGTCACAGCCCTCTGAAGATCTTTAAAGGCTTGTTGGCACCTTTCGTCCCATTCCCATGCCTTATTCTTCTTAAGAAGATCAGTGAGTGGAGCTGCCCTTGCCGAATAACCCTTTATGAACCGCCGGTAGTAATTAACTAAACCAAGGAAAGATCTGAGTTGAGGCACCTTGGTTGGTGGGTCCCATTCTTGGATAGCTTTCACCTTACTATCATCCATCATCAGCTTGCCATCTCTGATGCGATGTCCTAGGAAGCTCATTTCCTTCTTAACAAATGAACACTTCTCCTTCTTCACATATAACTCGTTCTGCCTTAGGATCTTGAAGACCTTCCTTAAATGCTCTATGTGCTCCTTCAAGGTGTTACTGTAGATGACTATGTCATCCAAGTACACCACCACGAACTTGTCTAAGTATGGGTGGAAGATCTTGTTCATGAGGGTGCAGAACGTTGTTGGGGCATTGGTGAGTCCGAAAGGCATCACTAAGAATTTGTATGAGCCGTACTTGGTCACACATGTAGTCTTCGGCTCATCCCCCTCCGCAATCCTTACTTGGTAGTAGCCCGACCTTAGGTCTAGCTTCGTGAAATACCTTGCCCTACCAAGTTGATCGAACAAGTCAGCGATGAGCGGAATAGGATACTTGTTTTTTACCGTCACCTTGTTGAGTGCCCGGTAGTTTATGCACATTCGTAAGGACCCATCGTGCTTCTTCTGAAACAGAACCGGCGCGCCATAGGGAGCCTTGGATGGTTGGATGAACACCGTGTCTAGCAACTCCTTAAGTTGTCTCCTTAGCTCCTCTAACTCGGGCGGTGCCATCCCATATGGCCCCATAGCAGGGGGCTTGGCTCCCAACTCCAACTCGATGTTATGGTCTTCCTCTCTCCTAGGAGGAAGTCGCTTGGGCAACTCAGGCGGCATCATGTCCTTGAACTCATCAAGGACTCCCTTGATTTCCTTTGGCATGGGTTCTCCCGACCCATCATTCCTTTCTTCCTTTAGGGTGGCGAGGTAGGTCACCTCTTTCCTCTTTAACCCCTTTTTAACTTGCATAGTTGATAGCATAGGGGTCTTGAGCGTACCTTCGGTGACTGTAGGGACCATGCATGGCTTCTCCTTCTCTAGGATTGCCATTGAGCGTAGGAACGGTAGTGGCACGGCCTTGACCTTCTGTAGGAAGTCCATCCCTAGTACCATCTTGAAGTCATCCATGGGTGCCACTATGAAGTCGACCCTTCCTTCCCATGAGCCAATGTGCATAGTCACCCCATGAGCTACTCCATGTGATGGCTTGGTAGCTTAATTGACTGCCTTGAGCCATCCTCCTTCCTTGGATGCTTGGAGTTCTAGTCTCCTTGCCTCATCCTCCGAGACAAAGTTATGAGTGGCACCAGTGTCCACTAGGGCCTTGGTGGCCTTCCCATTCACAAGGGCCTCTACATACATTAGCCCTTTGTTTTGAGGCGTCTTAGGCATCGGTTTGGCCTTGAGGGCGTTTAGGAGTTGCAACGACCCCACCTGAGCATCACCCTCCTTCTCCTTTTCCTTGATCATAGCATTTAGGGCTTTCCTCTTAGGGCAATCCCATGCTCAGTGTGGACCATCACATAGGAAGCAATTGGTTCTAGGCGTGAACTCCTTCCGCTTATCCTTGCCTTTGCCATCCTTGCCACTAGGGCCTTTGCTTGATCCTTCCTTAGAAGCGTAGCCGCGTGATCCCTTGTCTCCCCCACCTTTGGCTTGGTTACCCTTGGATGGTGGCTTGGGCTTGGAAAAGTCTCCCCTTCTATAATCTACCAAGGACTCTGCTACTGCCATGGCCGTGGCTAGGTCTTGGACACCACATCTCCTCAATTTTTGCTCAGCCCAGCTTTGCAAGTTGTCCATGAAGTTAAATAGTAGCTCCTCCTCGGACATGTTGGGTATCTCAAGCATAAGCATAGAGAACTCTTTGACATACTCACGGATCGAGCCCGTGTGCTTGAGACGCTTCATACTCTTCCTTGCTAGGTAAGCCACATCTTGGGGATAGAATTGCCTTTTGATTTCTCTCTTAAAGGCATCCCATGTGTCTATGGTGCACGTCCCTTTCTCTATGTCGGCAAACTATTGACGCCACCATAGAGTAGCATTATCAATGAGGTATAAGGTCGCGGTGCGTACCTTAGTGGCTTCATCCGTCAGTGCGATGGCCTCAAAGTAGCGCTCCATGTGCCACAAGAAGTTATCCAACTCCTTAGCATCCCTCTTGCCACTAAACGTGTGTGGCTTGAGCACCTCCACCCTTGGTGCCTCATGAGTGGCCATGACTCGTGCTGATACCGTAGTCTTGTAGATGGCCAACTCTTGACGAATCCCTTGGTCTCGGGTCTCCATGCGCGTAGCCAAGGCCTCCATCCTTGACTCCACACTAGCGAACATGCTCATGACCTTGTCTTGGAAGGACATGAACTCCTCATGTGACACCGGTTGAACTTGTGAGCCTAGCACCCCCTCGCAAAGGTCTTGGATCTGCTCCCTTAGATCCTCTAAGCCCTTCTCCATGCCTTGCTCGACCAAGTCCACCCCTTCCCGGGTGTCCGCCATGGCTAGCTCCACCTTGGCTAGCCTTGCCTCCATGTTGGCTAAGGCGTCACGAGACCTATCCTTCCTGCCTCTGCCTCGTGCAGTATGCTCCATCTCCCTTCCACGGGTTTGCTCGCTAGTCTCCTCCACGTTAGAGCCTGACATGCTTCCTTTGCTATGCCCACTTCGTAACCACGCTCTGATACCACTTGTCACGGACTTAGTCGTTCACTAAACTCGTGCGGCACTTAGGCAAGTCAAGACGCTTGATCTTGCTAAGTCAGCCTTGCTCCCAATGCTTAGCTTGTTAAGCTAAGACGCTCACGACTCGAAAGCTTAAGAAGCTTAGTAGGCAACTCTTTAAAGAATGGAAGCTCTTATTAACTCAAGGAAGCCTTTACAAGTGCTTGGAAGGTCACTTGTTTGGTGCCTTGGCCAAATGAGGCCCTCACCTATTTATAGGCACCAATGGAACTCTTTGGAACCTTAGAGGGTTCCTTACAATTCAAGAATATTTTAGAATGTCCTACATCATTCTATGTACAAGCCTATGTACAAGAGACCTCTAGAATTCTCTAGAAAGCCCTGGACTCCTCTCATGCTTTCCACCATAGTGTAGAGTTGTGTGGATTTCTCCAGGCATCTCTAGAACCTTCCACACTCTTCCCACTCTAGGAGTCTCCAGAAGCTTCCTAGCTCTATATAAGCCCATGGGGAGGCTCATTTGAATCATCCTATGACACATTGCCCAGGGCTTTCGGTTGACCATGTGCTGGGATGATCGGCTGGTTTTTACTTCTTCTAGGGACTTTTTTCTTGAATAAACCACAGGCTCAAGATTCTTTCTATTTTTTTTCATTCTTAGTATTTCTTCTTCTGACAGACCAATTTCATATTCGGATTCAGTAGGCTTAGTTTCCTTATTTTCTTTTTCAAGAGAGATATCAAGAATTACACTAGGCAAAGGTTCAACAATTTCCCAAAAATTTGGTTCCACTAATTTCTCCCCCTTAAGTAAACTTTTTGGTAAAATATGGGACATTTTCCATAAAGGAAACATCCATAGTTGTGTAAAAACGTTTTGTAAGGGGATTAAAACATTTGTAACCCTTTTTATTAGGAGTATATCCTACAAAAACACATTTTTCTACTCTTGGGTCTAACTTAGATCTTGACCTTTTTGGAATGTGTACATATGCAGTGCAACCAAATATTTTCAAGGGTAATTCAGAATTAATTCGAGATTTTGAAAATACCTTTTTCAAGCACTCCAAAGGAGTGGTATACTGCAAAATTTTTGTAAGCATCCTGTTGATTAGATATGAAGCAGTTAGTATGACATCCCCCCATAAGTATTTTGGAATATTCATGTAAAACATCATAGCCCGTGCTACTTCTAACAAGTGTTTATTTTAACGTTCAGCTATTCCATTCTGTTCAGAGGTATCAGAATACGAGGATTGATGTAAAATTTCTTACTCGTTTGAAAAGGTTTCCAAAACTTTATTAAAGTACTCAGTCCCATTATCAGATCTCAAAATACTGATTTTTGTTTGAAATTGGTTTTCAATCATTCTGTAAAATTCTTTAAAAATCCTTTCGACTTCAGATTTTTCCCTCATTAAATATACCCAACAAAGACATGGATGGTCGTCTATAAAGGTCATAAACCATTTTTTTCCTGAAATTGTGGTTACTTTTGAAGGTCCCCAAACATCACTGTGAAAAAGATAAAATGGTTTTGATGCATTGTAGGGTTTTGGAATGTAAGTTTTTCGTTGGCTCTTTGCCAATAAACAACTTTCACATTGAAATGATAAAGGATCAACCTTTTGAAATAACACTGGAAATAAATGCTTTAAATAAGAGAAACTAGGATGGCCTAATCTACAATGCCAAACCATTATTTGATCACGAACATAAAGACAACTAATACTACTTAGTCCTTGAGCAATTTTATTACTAGGTAAATTATCCTCGAAATAATAGAGACCATTGATCATCCTAGCACTGCCAATCGTCTTCCCCGAGCTCTGGTCCTGAAAAATACAATGGGATTCATAGAAGATAACACAACAATTAGAATCTCTAGATAATTTGCTAACATACAAGAGATTACAAGTAAGTTTAGGAACATGGAGAATAAATTTAAAATTTATTCCCTCAGAGATTTTTATTAGACCTTTTCTTGCAATAGGTGAGAAATTACCATCAGCTATCCGAACCTTTTTATTTCCAGGACACGATGAATAGGATTCAAACATGTTTGAGGAATTGGTCATGTGGTCGGATGCTCCAGAATCGATTATCCATGGAGTAGATTTAAAACGACAAGATAAAGCATATAATTCATTACCTGTGTGTGCCAAAGAAACACTAGAAGTACCGGATGTCAAGTTGGATTTCAGCAGTGCAAGAAGATGCTCCATTTGCTCAGTGGTGAAGGGGTTGGTCTCAGCCTCATTAGCAGTAGGAATAATGGCTCGGCCTGGTTTGTCACCTATTTTTCCTTTCCAATTTGTAGGTTTCCCATGGATTTTCCAACAGTTCTCACGAATATGGCGAGGTTTGTTGCAAAAATCACACCAAACCCATGGTCTTTCATCTGATTTGCGCTGAAACGCAGCAGCTTTATTATAGCCTCCACCCGTGGTAACCAAGGTTGAACCTTCAATAGCAACTCTAGGTCCCTTCTTGCCCAGCATCACATTCCTCCGACTCTCTTCTCTTCCAACTTCTGAAAAAACTTCACCAATTGAAGGTAAGGGTTGTCTTCCAATGATTCTCCCCTTTACCTCATCAAACTCGACATTAAGGCCAGCCAAGAACTTGAAGATCCGATTGTCTTCCATGGTCTTCTTATGATGAAGTCCATCCTCGGCATATTTCCACTCATAGGTGTTGAAGAGGTCAAGGTCTTGCCAGATCCGCTTCAAGGAGTTGAAGTACTTTGTGACGTTGTCCTCCCCTTGTCGTATCTCACCAAGTTTGAGGATTAATTCAAAGATCTATGATTGATTCCCTAAATCAGAATACATTTGATTTACATTCTCCCAAAGCTCTTGTGTTGTTGGATAGCACATGTAATTAAAGCTAATGTCTTCTTCCATAGAATTCACAAGCCATGTCATCACCATGGAATTCTCAGCATCCCATATAGCATAGTTCGGATCATCCACTGCAGGAGCCTTCTTTTCACCTGTCAGGTAGCCCATCTTTCCACGTCCTCTGATGTACATCCGAACTGATTGAGACCATCTTAGAAAGTTGTCACCATTCAAGCGAATCGTGGTGATTTGGACAGAGTGAGATTCCGAGGTGGTAAGATTGATTTTTGAAGAATCAGTGATGATGGGATTGTTTAGAGAAGGTTGAGGAACAATAGTGGACTCGTTTGAAATATCCGACATGGTTTCAGAGAACAAGGATTGAAAGAGAGGAAGAAGGAGGATTTCGACAAGCAAATTGCTAGCTCTGATACCAAGTTGAAGAATAGGGTTTCACGGGAATAATTTTCTTTCATTGAGATTATTCTTTTATAGAGTTTACAGCATATACAAATCCTTCAAATTAGGAAACTAAATCACTTATTAGAAGGAAAGAATAACTCCTAACAATTACTTTCCTAAAAATACAAAGATTGGCAACTAATAAATAACTCCTAATAATTACTTTCCTAAAAATACAAAGATTGACAACTAATAAATAATTTACAGCTTTACAAAGTTATTTCTTTCCATATCAGTTTCGGTTTTCCAACAAATCCAAACCAAAGAAAGTCCCTGTGGAATTTCTCAATCTTGGAGGCCACTTCTACTAGGACCCTAGAAATCGAAAGGAAATAAATTAATTTAGATAAGTGATAAACAAGATTACATAATGCATGCATCTCACGTATAGTGGGAAATTATTTGACTATTTATTTGTTTCATCATTTTTTTTGCTTATGACAATGGGAAAGACTTTATTTTAACTAGAATCTTTTGGGAACCCTACTATCTATTTATTTCTTTTGAGGGTTTTGAAAGCAGTTGGGAAGTGGGGTGGTAGAGATCAATGAAAGTGTGTGGTCTTTTGTGCTTTGGGTGTTATGGTTGGAGTGGAATGCAGAGAGTTTTCTAGAATATAATCAGATTTATGAAGGAATTATGGGATAAAATCTCATTTCTCACATCTAACTTGGTGTTAGACACCAAGAAGTTCCTTGCTTTCTTGCCATTCCATTGTTTTATCTCTTTGGACTAGAAAGCTGCTTGCACAACTAGAAAAATGAAAATTATTGGCTCTTGATCTCCTATCCCATAAGGTATCTTCAAGTTAAATTTCGATGATCATGCTTAAAGTTAAAGCCAGTTGGGAGTTTAGGGCCGGATGGCATGGGTAATGGGAGAAAAAGGAAATTATTTGCTTTTGCTCATTGTCCTTGTATTTCTTGTTTCTTTCTTTACTGTATTTGTTTTACTTTCTCAAAGGATATCTCATCATTATTCTTAATGCCCAGCTTGGAACAAAGATGATGAAATGAGCTCTTGTGCACTGCTTTAGTAAAGAGGTCACCAATTTGATCTTCTGACTTTATATATGGAGTGACAATTTCTCCATTCATAATAACTTCTCTAAAGAAGTGACAATTAACCTCGATATGTTTAGTCCTCTCATGAAAAGTCAGATTATTAGTTGTATAAGTAGCTTCCTAGTTCTCACAATACATTACTAAAGGAGTTCTAATTGTAATACCAAGCTCTCTCAATAGGTTCTTAGCCACATGAGCTCATAGGCAGTATAAGTCATTGCATGCATGGTATTCTGCCTCAGCACTAGACCTGGCTACAGCATTTGCTTCCTACTCCTCCAATTAATTAAGTTTCCACCAATATAAATGCAATACCCACTGGTTGACTTCCTATCAGACTTAGGACCTACCCAATCAACATCTGAGTAGCTTACTATATCCAAATTTTTACCTTTCTTGTATAGGCCACCCATACCAATTGTCTATTTGAGATATCTGAGGATCCTACAAGCTACTCCCCAATGAATCTATCTTGGACTCTGCATAAATTGATTAGTTGTATTGATTGCAAAAGTAATGTCTGGCCTTGTTACCATTAGATAGATCAATTTATCCACAAGGCTTCTATATCTCTTTTTTTCTTCAAAGTTAGGACTTCTCTCATCATCAAGTTGTAAGTTGGGATCCATAACAGTATTTGTAGGTTTGGACCCTAACATACCCATTTCAGTTACGGAGGCCTTAAACATATTTCCTTTAGAACAAAACTACTTCTCTTTTGCTACAAACAACTTCAACCCCAAGAAAGGTTGGAGAAATATTATTTTGCCGATTATCTTGCTGTCATGTTCTCCTCTTTTAACTTGAAGTAGTTTTGGCAGAAAAACTACAGGATTAAGGATAGGAGTAGGGGAAAATAATTCAGAACCAAGAGTTGATCCAGAGGCTGAAAAGAAAGGAGTAGACTCAAAAAAAGTTACATCTGCACTAATATAAAATTTTCCTAAAATAGGGTCATAGCAGTTGTAGCCTTTCTGAGTCCTAGAGCATCCAAGATGCATTTTGTTGACCATGGAGTGAATTTGTCTGAAGTGTGAACTGAATGAACAAAGTACACACAACCAAACACATGTGGAGTAAGACAGAATGGTGGTTTACCAGGGAAAAGTACAGAATATGGAATTCTAAAATTCAAAACGGAGATGAAGGAAGCCTATTGATCAAATAACAGAAAGTAAAGATAGCTTCATCCCAGAATCTTATTGGAACTTTCATGTGGAACATGATGGTTCTTGCAATGTCTAAGAGATGCCTGTTTTTTCTCTCGGCTACCCCATTCTACTGTGGGGTATATGTATTGGATGTTTGGTGAGCAAGTCCATTTTTTGTACAAAAATCTGAAATAGAAGCATTAGAAAACTCCCAAGGCATTGTTAGAACAAAATACTTTAAGAGATAAACTAAACTGATTTCTTGTTTCATTGAAAAATTATTAGAATACAAAAGGACTTCTGACCACTCTTTTAACAAGTATAACCAGGTAACTCTTGAGTAGTCGTATCAACAAAAGGCACATAATATTTGAAACCATTGACATTGGGAATTTTGCAAGATACCCACACATCAAAATGAACTAAGAAAACGACTTAGGACTAACTTTATTGACTTGAGGGGCAAACGAAGATTGATGGTGTTCCCTTACTTGACATGACTCACAATCGAAGGATAGACTTGAATCAACTAGAAACCCTAAAATCTGGAAAAGTCTCAGAGGAGGTATCCTGATCCAAAATGCCACTATGTTGAAGAGACGGATGAAGAGAGTGTATATTGAGTAGATGGTAGATAGAAGATATACTCCATTCCACTCATGCCCTCCAGTGATCATCTTCCTTGTACAAAGATCTTGAAATACACAAAAACAAGGGGGAAAAAAAGAAAGAAAAAGAAAAAGGTAACTGAACAGTCAAGCCTTTTTGTGAGTTGACTGACAGATAATAGATTACTAGTAAAATTCAGAACATATAAAACTGATGAAAGAGGCAAACAATTGGAGGAAACACTTCATCTAAGACTTGAGATTTGGAACCATTGACAAGGATAACTGAGGACTGTTTAGAAGGAGAAAAATGACTGAATAGATGAGCTACCCATCATGTGAGAGGAAGCTCTAGAGTCAATAATCTAAGATGTAGAGTCAGATGTGGATAAGAAAGTATCTGGAGTATCTGATTATGCAACTGTAGCTGTAGGAGTAGATGAAAAACCATTGGTTGGTTGGTTACCTGAAGTCAGAAGATGATTCGACTCCTCATAAGTGGGCACAAGGGAACTCTGGGCACTAGTTGAGCTAGCAGCCATTGGAGTGGATGATTGATCCACATGATCATAATAAGCTTGATTTGCCCAAGCTGGTTTGCCAAACTTCATCCAACACTTCTCAGATGCATGATTGTTGCATCCACAATTAGTGCAATGTCTATCTCCTTGGTCTCTACCACGTCCATGACCACATCAAGAAGCAACTCCTCTCCTCACGACCAGCAGAAGACATTAAGGCAGCAGCTTCCTGTGGACATTGTGTTGTGGGCTGAAATGAAGAATAGGCTACTATCTCAAGGACGCAATATGCATTGTTGTGTGTAGGCAGTTGATCTGCTAAAATGTATTCTTGGAACTTTCAAACACAGGATTTAAACCAGATTGGAAAATTTTCTATTCTGAATTCTTCTCTTGGTCGACAAAGCACATCTATGTTATTCGTGAGAGGATGATAGACATTGAGTTCTCATAATCCTTCCAAATTCACATAATATTCACCAAGTGATTTATCATCCTGTTGACATAAAAATATAGCGAAATACAAGTGATAAATGCAGGATACATTTTGATCTTGTGCAAACATTTGTTTCGGTGCATTCCAGATTTGCTTTGTTGTATTAAAGAACATTGGGTAAAGGCAATATGAGGCTCCATGCTATTCCAAAGCTAAGTCATGGCTCTAGCATCTTCCTTTAACCATGAATCATAATTTTTTCAATGTATCGGAGAAGGTGAATCATGCAGGAATCTTAACTTCTCCTGTGCCATAAAAAGATTTTCAACTCCTTTCGACCAAAGAATGTAGTTTGAATCATTAAATTTAACAGCAGTATAGAAATACCAGCCCCAGGAGGTGCAGAAGCAGCCAAAATGTAGAGAGAAATTAGATTATCACAAATAGTTTAGAAAATACCAGAGATTGAGTACTAGAGAATACAAGGTCCAGATCTGATCAGATAAATAATTGCAACATTAAGTTGGTGACAGCACCAGTAGAGATCAGAAACAAAGCTTCCAAAGCATGATCACTAATGTTAGCATCCAGTGGGATAGCTCAGGATTTTCTAATATAGGATAATGGTGGCAATGGTTAAGGATGGTGATTAGGGTATCAGAGCCTGCTCTGATACCATGGTAAAAGAGAGAGAAATTTTCATATAATCATGTTGAAAGTATAAGTGAACTATACACAGATATAGAGCAGATTCCTATATCAACAAGGAAAGAGCATATTCCTATATCAATATGGAAAGTCCACCTCATAAATGCATGGAGAAGGATTCTTATTTTAACAAGGAAAGTCAAACTTATGGAAAAAGAGAAAAAGTACTTTTAAGGAAAGCAATATTATCTTCTGTTCTTTTTTAATAGTTTTGTTAAAAGCTTCAATCAGTGGATCATTAGTATTATACAATGCATGATAGGGCACTGAACTTTTAGAATAAATTTTTTTTATGATAAATACTGATCATTAGTATTATATTGTTTCTTCTTTTACAACTGAAGGGTGGTTGATTTTGGAACTGTGATGACAATATGGCAATAACTCAGACTGAGGTTTATTAGGAGTACCCTTTCCAGCTTGCTACTTTATTATGTCTCTATTTGTCATTCCCAAGGTATTGAAAATCAGTTGGAAAAAATTCAAAGGGAATTCCTATAGTGGGGGTATACTTTCATGAAAAAATAAATGCATCATATGAATTGGGACATTGTTTGTAAGGAAAAGAAATAGGGAGGGCTTGGTTTAAAAAGGCTTACAATTCTGAACAAAGCCCTTCTTGCAAAAGGGATATGGAGGTTTTCTGTAGAGTAAATTGCCTATGGAAACAGGTTACTTGGCAAGTTTGGCAGGAGTGATGATGGATGGAGCTCCAAACAGGTAGGAGAGCCATTGACCTGGGGCTTTTGGAAGGTATTAGAAGTGGGTGGAGTGAATTCTAGCACAGGAGTAGCATCTCCATTGGGAGTGGGATTCAAACCAAGTTCTAGTTAGGAAGGTGGAGTGCTGAATCCTTTTCAAAAGATCACTTCCCCTTGTTTAGAATTGCTTCTAGTAGAAATGCTAGAGGTAGGGCATCTTTGGATTGGGGGGGGGGTGGGTGGATGGGTATGGTTTCTGAAATCCTTGCTTTTGTAGGTGCTTTTATGATGGAAGTTGGAGGAAGTAGCACTTTTTTTGAGTTTATTCATTCAGTGGCTATCTAAGGTTCAATGAAAATAACTAGTTTGTAGGGGAGCAAAGAATGGGAACTTTTCTGTCAATTCTTGCTGTTCTTCTCTTTGTGCTGGATTTCTGAAATGTTTCCAGTGACGAATTTCATGCTTTCTAAGCCTGGTCTGGGGTCCCATGAGGGTTGGGTTTTTTTCCTTGTGAAACTGTTTGGGAGAAGATTTTAACAGTTGATTAGCTTATGAAGAGGGGATGGCTGTTGGCTGATAGACACTGTCCATGTAGCTGTGAGGAGGAATCAGCTTGTCATACTCTAATCCATTTGTCTCGAAGTCCAAATGCTTTTGGACCTTGTGCTGGCTTTGTTTGGCTATTATTGGGTGTTCCCTAAGACTCTTAGCCTGGCAGGGTACAAGAATGCAAAAAGAATGGGAAAAAATGTGGAGTGCACATGGAAGGAATGCAACAGCAGAATTGTCAGAGAAGAGGAGCACCCCGATTAGATGCCTAAGGACTTATTCCTGAGATCACCTTTTGATTGGGTTAGGTTCCCTTGCGGGTTTGATCTCCCTGATGGATTTCCTTTAGGGTTTGGTTATAGATAGGCTGTATAGGTGCTTTATCTCAGTGCTGGTTTTTGTGCGGTTGTGTGCGTGTATGTTTCACTCTCTGTGTGTACTCCAGGTGCACTGAGTTTGCACCCCTGTTTTTGGCAAGGTGCTATTAATCTTAGCCATCATCTATCTATCTATCTATATATCTGGTTATATGGGGATAGTATTGAAAGTGACTAGCCTTTCTTATGTTGCTATTTGCTGAAAATGATATCACTGACTACATATGAACTTGAATTCAATCACATGCTTCCTATCTCTGAATGAATTAATGAATATTGCTTCCTTTGTGGATACTTGTGGAAGCTATTGCACTTTCTGATACTGATTCTGCTTTTACAGGCATTGCCGAAATTGGGGTGATGATGATGACAACAATCTTAGTAACCATTGTTATGCTTCTTATATGGCAGATAAACATTCTCATCGTGCTCAGTTTTCTGGTTGTGTTCTTGGGGGTGGAATTAACTTTCTTCTCATCAGTTTTATGGAGTGTGGGAGATGGGAGTTGGATCATATTGGTTTTTGCCATTGTCATGTTTTTTATTATGTTCATCTGGAATTATGGAAGTAAGCTCAAGTATGAAACTGAAGTCAAGCAAAAGCTTTCAATGGATTTGATGCGAGAACTAGGCTGCAACCTGGGAACAATCAGAGCTCCTGGGATTGGTTTGCTTTATAATGAGCTGGTGAAGGGAATACCAGCAATATTTGGCCATTTCCTAACCACCCTCCCTGCAATTCATTCCATGATAATATTTGTGTGCATAAAGTATGTTCCAGTTCCTGTAGTGCCTCAGAGTGAAAGGTTCCTTTTCCGCAGAGTCTGCCCAAAAAGCTACCACATATTTCGCTGCATTGCCAGGTAGCAGTCTCATTCTTGCAAGTTGTCCTTGTTACATATGTGGAATTGCATGACATTCATTGTCATCAATCATGCCTGCTATAGACACCAATTGGTGGAATGATATGTGAAAGGCCATTGATTTTTTTGTTTTTTGGGGGGTTGGGTTGTTGGAGAAAAACTGTGCCTTCATTTTCACCAAATATATATTTTATTTAGCCTGTAAAATAGTTCAGTGACATGTTACCAATTGAAGCATTCCTCAAGAACGAGATTATCTTCTTACAAATTTTCATTCTCTAACCCTAGTGTAATATTGATATGCCTAGTCCTTTAAACCTATTTTGTGATAGACCACAGGACTGAAGTTCCATCGCTCCACTGTGGTTGACAGGTATGGCTACAAGGATGTTCGCAAAGAGAATCATCAGACATTTGAGCAGCTGCTAATAGAGAGCCTTGAGAAGTTCATTCGACGTGAGGCCCAGGAACGGTCACTGGAGAGTGATGGGGATGGTGATACAGATTCTGAAGATGAGTCCTCCTCAGGGGTCCTTATAGCTCCCAATGGCAGCGTCTACTCACTTGGTGTTCCTCTCCTGGCTGAGTACAAGGGCACAAGGGGACCCATAACAGAAGCAAGCACCTCAGAGGAGGTGAGGCCAGAGCCTCCCTCAGACCCAACAGTGTCTGATACAGAGCATAGTCTTGAGAGGGAGCTGTCCTTCATACGCAAGGCCAAAGAATCTGGAGTTGTTTATCTTCTTGGTCATGGAGATATCAGGGCAAAGAAGAATTCCTGGTTCATTAAGAAGTTGATGATAAATTACTTCTATGCTTTCTTGAGAAAGAACTGCAGGAGGGGCATTGCCAACTTAAGTGTTCCCCACTCGCATCTAATGCAGGTGGGCATGACTTACATGGTTTGAAGTTTGAATTTGCTGCCAAAAAAATAAGACACGTTTTTATTTAATTTGACAGCAGAGGTTCAACAACAGAGGTGATTGGGCTTTGGGAGGGATATGGATGGAATATCTTAGATTTCTTCAGTTAAAATATGCATCACATCCATGGTTGCATTGTTCCTCATAGATGGCCTTTTGCATCCTCTAATCTTCTGACATTTCCTCACCTAATTATTTCACAAGTTTTGTAGTGTTTTCTTCTTTGGGTTGATGGCATCTCATATGGAACAAGCTCTTGTAATTTTCAGGTTCAAAGTCAGAGAATGTGATTCTTTATGTCATAATTCTGTTTCTAAAAGTTTGAATTTCGGCACATCCTTCCACTAATTCTAAATCTTTTCGACTTTTATGCAATTCTTCATATCAAAACAACCTTTTCTTTTCCATTTTTTTTTTTCTTTACAGGCAAAATACATTCATTAATAGAACAAAAGTGCTCCTAAAAGGTACTTCATATGCAAAAATTATTTACTTAGTATTCAATATCAAGTGTGTCCAAAAATTACTTTCTACTTTCCCTTATAGTCTTTCTTGTTCAAGCAAATTCTTATATTGTTCTTCATTTATTGCTAGTGTATTGTGTGCTTGTTTTTTAAGTAGGACTTTTCACATGGAAGAGCTTTGTAAAGATTGGTTGTTCCCTTTGAAACCAATTGTACTTGGAAGAAGCCTTGGCCCGAGGATCCTCATTCTAGTGGATCGACTTCAGGGCTTGGATGAGCTTGAGGATTGTGAATGTAGATGTGATTACATCAAACCACATTATAGTTGGCATTTGATTTACTCTTTCTATATTGCATTTTTCATTTATTGATTGCATACTCTCACTCTTATAACTTAGAGTTGCTAATTAGAAGGATTGTACAATTGGTATCACAACAAAGTCCCTTGTTTAAGTACTTAACTTTATAGAGATCATACTTATCCCTCATTGAAGGCTTTTAATCAATAGACAACTCTTCACTAGGAGCGACTATAGCTATTAAAAATACAAAATAACTTGGTATTGAAAATCCATTGGTTATGATCTTTGGGAAGTTAATCAAAATGGTCATCATACTCCTATAAAAGTTGACAATGCAATGGTCATTTCAAATCCATGAGTGGAATGAACTTGATAAAAATAAAGGTTCAATTAAATTCTAGAGTTGTATGTTATCTCCATTGCGCAATTGAAAAAAATAAGTACAATATGGTTTAACAATGTGAACCAATTAGAAATTACCATGAGGAGCCCCCAATAGGTTAATAAAAGAATGAAATGGTTAACATGCGTGTCCTGACCATAGAAGAGAAGGGGGATAAAGTAAAATGCCCACAAATTATGAGTGATTTACAAGAGCCTTTGAAGAATTGCATGATGATTTAGAAAACATGGTTTTAAAAAATGCCTCTTAAAAGAGGATATTCTCACTTCAAGTAGAGCTTGATGATTTCAAAGAAAATGTGTAGTTCGTGAAAAGTCTAAAAGTTCTCTTGAAAAAGGGCAAGAGATGTGTTAGAAAAGAAAAATGAATGGTTAGTTGCTTCACTCTTAAAATTTTCAAATAGGCAAACGATTTTCAATATAATTTTAACAAGCCAAAAGTGATTTTTTGGCACAAAAAAGGTTACAAGCCTCACAAAAACTAAAAGTATTTCAAGAATGATTTTTTTAAAAGAAGCCTCGAGTGGTATCTTATCTACCATTTGAAACTTTTTTAGAGAAATGTTCACATTAATAACACTTGTCTTCCAGAAACCCTTTCATATTGCTTTAAATTCTAAAGTTATTTGGGTTCCAAAAGAAAGAGAGGTTTGTAGGGAACTTGGATCACTCTATTTCCATGATTTGGATTTCATGAGGTGCATGAAAATCTAGCCTAGGCTCTCTAAATCTATCGCAATGGAAAACCAGGTATTCAAAAATCAATATTGATACCACATAAATCATAGATCTAGAAAATAAAGTCACATACCTTTGAGGCAGATGTTCCCAAATCAATGTAGATAACTCTAAAGTTGTAATGGATCTTGTAAACACCTTGATCTCTCACCCGATGACTCTTCCTTGTATCTAGGCACTAAGATGATAAAGATCTCAATGATAGAGGTTAGGGCTCTCTCTCTGGACTATAGGATGAAAATAGCATGACATAGAAACCCTAACCCCTACAAGGAAATTTATATGTTTCCTACTAGGCTTAAGTGACTTAAGCCAACCATAGGTTTAGGTCACTTAACCTAACCCAAAAAAGTTGTTAATTGATTAATTAATCATACAAGTGTAAACCTTCCATTTTATCCTCTTGGCACATGTCTTAGTTGTTATTTCAGTACTCTATAAGAGTTCTTTGGTGGCCCATTGCTACTCACACAGCTTACCTTTTGAGCCACCTTGGAGACTTTGGTTAAGGGATTTATCTGCTCTCATTGTGACCCTTGGCAACCCAGAGTTAAATCTAAGATTTTTTTTTTTTTTTTTTTTTTTAAGATAGCTCTTTTAGGTATACCTTTAGGATAGCATACTTAGGCATGTTTAGGTACACTTTTTATGTCACTTGAACGCATCTTAGATCACTTAGGTTCACTTAGACACTTCTTAGGCACACCTAGGCACCTTCTAGCTTGCACACACTCACCCAAGGTCACTTAGGCACCTTCCAAATTACACACACTCACCCTAGGTCACTTAGGCACCTTATTGATCACTTAAGACCACTAAGTCACACCTTAGGTCACTTAGGCTCACCCTAGGTCACCTAGACACATTACACTTCACCCTAGGTCACTTAGGCACTTTTCTGATCACCCTAGGTCACTTAGGCACCTTTTTTATCACCCTAACCTACGTTACATCTTGTGTCTTAAGTCCACCCTGAGGTCATGGCATCATGCATTGTGTTTAATAGCTCTCATGTGGGCAATACTTGAGATTGATCAAAGATTATTCAGATTATGATGGATCATGAGATGTGGCATGACCTTACACTAAGGCATAGCCACCTCAAAGAGTTTTGTTGAATATGTAGCCACTTTGTTCAATGTATTACACTAGGGTATACCCCTTTCATCTAGTGATGGATGTAGATGATTACTTGATCTTATGGTGGATGTTGAATATAATGTATTTATAGTGTACAATCTTTCTTTCCTTTCTTAATATAGGTCACATATATGGTAGTTAGTTCAACCTAGCCTTGTATATATATTTCTCTATTGTAAGAAGTTAATCACATGAATGAGAATTAAGGTTTTCTCTCTTTCTCTCTCTTTCAACATGGTATCAGAGCCAAGGGAGAAAACTTTATTCTTTCTGGTTTACCCGTGTAATTAATTCCGAGAATCCGTCCAGTGACTGTGTTTCATTCCGATCACCTTTTCCATCTCCCAAAGCTTTCCGATCAACCATATTGTGGTCAGAAAACCCTCATCACCGTCAACATTTTTCTGGCGATATTTTCCGGAGACTTTTCCGATGAGTTTTTTCCCGATGATATTTTTCAACATCGACCACATCATCTGGAGCGCAAAGAGAAGATCTGCAACTTTTCTCAAAGCACCAGAGCCAAAAACCGATCCACACGCCGCTTTTCTTCGACGACCTGAATCCCACATGCCGGCGCATGAGGGCGGGTGGCCCACTTTCTGGTGTCGAGCTTATACCAGCAGGCTTGTCCGGCATCGTCTTGCACTTCTAAGCCTCCATCAGTCCTCTCTGAACCCTACTTCTCCATTTTTTTGGCATTTCAGCCTCCGCGGGTTTTCTTTCAGCCTCCTTCGGCCTCCAACGGCAGCTCCCTTCCTTGGCCGAGACCTGTGTGTGCCTTGGGAAGGCCTCTTCTTCATCTCCAGTCACTTTTCTCATTTGTTTGGGTCCTAACATACCAGGTTCTTCTTCGACAGCTGTGATCCAACCTCCCTTTAAGGCTCTCTTCGATCAAAACGTGATTCAATCTCAGGTGAAGTGGATATGGCGACTAAAAATCCTATTTTTACATCCGTCATCTCTGGATCTCCTACTATCACATCGGAAAAATTGATTGGTAGTGAGAATTATCTCTCCTGGTCAGCGTCCGTGGAACTCTGGTTTATGGGATAAGGTTATGAGGATCATCTTGTTACACCTAAGGATGCTATACCTGCTGTTGACAAAGTGCAATTGAAGAAAATCGATGCACAATTATGCAGCATATTATGGCAATCTGTTGATCCCAAAATTTTACATCATCTTCATGCTTACAAAACCTGCTTTAAATTTTGGACTCAGGCTAAAGGATTATACACGAATGATATTCAACGATTTTATAAGGTGGTTTCTAATATTGTTCATGTGAGACAACAGGACATGGATCTGTCTACTTATATTGGTCGGATTGCGTCTCTTAAGGAGGAGTTCTTAACTTTGATGCCCTTCACTAATGGTGCTGAAGCTCAACAAATACAGACTGACAAGTTCTTTATAATGTTAACCTTCATTGGCCTCCGTCTAGATCTTGAGTCTGTCCGAGATCAGATTCTTCCTAGTCCATTAGTACCATCATTGGATGATGTGTTCGCTCGTCTCTTACGCTTCTCCTCTACTCAGACCTTGTCAACTAATGGTTCTTCAGATTCATCTATGTTAGCCTCTCAGACTAACTCTCGAGGAGGACGTAGTGGCAATCGGGGTCGAGGACAACGTCCTCGGTGCACCTACTGTAATAAGCTTGGTCACACTCGAGATCGTTGCTATCAGTTACATGGACGGCCTCCTCGCACTGCCCACATTGCTCAATCATCTGATCCTCTGCTATCTTGACCCGACTCCGCTGCAAGCTCCACATCTCAGAGTATCACCCTTATTGGTAGTGATTATGATGCCTATCTTCGATATCAGGCAGACACATCAGCTTCTGTTGCTTCTATCGCCAGACCAGTAATGTCTCTGTCTGCTTTACTCAGTCTCCTTCTCTTGGCCCATGGATTCTAGATTCTGGAGCATCTTATCATATCTCTAGTAATAAACACTTTTTCTTCTCTATTACTACTACCTCTGCCTTACCTATTGTTACTTTAGCTAATGGTTCCCAAACTATGGCTAAAAGTATTGGTTTGGTTCACCCTCTCCCTTCCGTACCTTTCCATTCTGTCTTTTATGCCCTTGAGTGTCCTTTTAATCTTATTTCCATCAGCAAAATAACTCGCATTCTTAATTGTTCTATCACTTTTTCTGATAAATCTGTGATCTTGCAGGACTGGAGTATGGGGAAGACGATTGGCATAGGGCGTGAGTTTCAAGGCCTCTATCACCTCACATCACCTTCATCTCCTGCAACTTGCATTTCCACCGATGTTCCTCTTCTCATTCACAATCGTCTGGGTCATTCTAGTCTCTCCAAGTTCCAGAAGATGGTCCCTCATTTTTCCACTTTGTCATCGCTTGCGTGTGAGTCGTGTCAGCTTGGGAAACATACTCATGTCTCGTTCCCAAAGGGTTTGAATAATCGGACAAAGTCTCCTTTTGAACTTGTCCACACTGATGTTTGGGGTCCGTGTCGGACCGCATCTACTTTAGGATTTCAGTATTTTGTCACTTTCATTGATGACTATTCAAGATGTACTTGGTTATTTTTGATGAAAAATTGAGCTAAGTTATTCTCTATTTTCCAAAAATTTTATGTTGAAATCCAAACACAATTCAATGTTTCTATTCGAGTGTTACGCAATCACAATGCTCGGGAATATTTTTCTACACCCTTTACTTCTTTATGTCCAACATGGGATCCTCCATCAGTCATCTTGTGCTCATACTCCTCAACAAAATGGGGTTGCTGAACGTAAAAATCGACATTTTGTTGAGACAGCTCGTACCCTCCTTCTCCATAGTCATGTTCTTTTTCGTTTTTGGGAGAATGTTGTTCTTACAGCCTGTTACTTGATTAATCGTATGCCCTCATCTATATTACATTACCAAATCCCTCATTCCCTCCTTTTTCCTACCCAACCTCTTTATTTCCTTCCTCCTCGTGTCTTTGGTTGTACTTGTTTTGTTCATACTCTCACACTTGGATAGGATAAGCTTTCCGCCAAGGCTATGAAATGCATCTTCTTGAGATACTCTCGACTTCAAAAGGGCTATCATTGTTATTCCCCTGACACTCATCATTATTTTCTCTCTGTTGATGTCACCTTCTTTGAGGACTCTCCATTCTTCTCATCCTCTAAATCTCTTTCCATTTCTGAAGTATTGTCACTTCCCTATATATCCACCCCTCAGATGTGCTCTCTCGTCCTCTTCAGGTTTGTCATCGTTGACATCATGTCGTTGCTCCTCCTCTCTCTTCAACTGAGGTACCTGATGACTCACCTCCTGTCCCAGCGATTTCTCCTACCCTGACCCTATCATCTACTCACTATTTGCCTATTGCTCTTCGGAAAGGTAATCGATCTACTTGTAATCTTCATCCTATTTATAATTTTTTTGAGTTACCATTGATTATCTTCATCCTATTCTGTCTTTGTCTCTACTTTATCCTCTGTTTCTCTTCCTAAGAACACTAGTGAAGCACTTTCTCATCCTGGGTGACAACAGACAATGGTTGATGAAATGGCTGCTCTGCACTCCAATGGCACATGGGATCTTATTTCTTTACCTCCTGGTAAATCTACAGCAACACCTTTTCAACCACTTTCAAACCAAAGACTTGGGCAAACTCAAGTACTACCTGGGACTTGAAATAGCTCAATTCAGTTCAAGTGTGGTTATGTCACAAAGGAAGTATGCCTTAGACATCTTGAAAGAAATAGGTATGTTAGAATGTAAACCTATTGACACTCCTATGGATCCAAATGTCAACTTGTACCAGGACAGGGGGAGCCTCTAAGAGATCCTGGGAGATCTCGACGACTTGTAGGCAAACTGAACTACCTCACCATCACTCGGCCAGACATCTCTTTTCCTATAAGTGTGGTTAATCAATTTCTACAGTCACCATATGACAACCATTGGGATGCTGTGATCCACATTCTTCGATATATTAAAGAAACACCAGGCCAAGGTATGTTGTATGAAGACAGGGGTCATACCCAAATTGTTGGTTACACATATGCAGACTGGGTTGGTTCACCCCCAGATAGGCGTTCCACCTCAGTGTATTGTGTTTTTATTGGAGGTAACTTAATATCCTAGAAGAGTAAGAAACAAGATGTGGTGGCCAGATCAAGCACCGAAACTGAGTATCGAGTTATGGCTTTGGCAACATGTGAATTCATATGGTTGAGGCAACTCTTTCAGGAATTGAGATTTGGAAAAGAAGAACAGATAAAGTTAGTCTGTGACAATCAGGCCGCAATACATATTGCATCTAATCCTATCTTTCATGAAATGACCAAGCATATTGAAGTTGATTGTCACTTCATTAGAGAGAAGATCGCATCAGGGTGCGTTGCTACAAGTTTTGTTAATTCAAATGATCAACTAGTAGACATCTTCACTAAATCTCTTAGAGGTCCTAGGATTAAATACATTTGTAACAAGCTTGGTGCATATGACATGTATGCTCCAACTTGAGAGGGAGTGTTGAATATAATGTATTTATAGTGTACAATCTTTCTTTCCTTTCTTAATATAGGTCACATATATGGTAGTTAGTTCAACCTAGCCTTGTGTATATATTTCTCTATTGTAAGAAGTTAATCACATGAATGAGAATTAAGGTTTTCTCTCTCTCTCTCTTTCAACAGTGGACATTTGATGTTATCTAACCTCTCATTCTACTATGCATTAGCTGTCATATTGGGGCATATCCCTCTTTTGTTGAGATTTCCAGATTGCCAAATTGCCATTGGTTCACATGGTCACTTTGTTTATGATGATGGATGTAGATTTGATAGTGTGGTTTTATCACGATTCTCTAGTGGAGTTTTCCCCTAGCCATTGATCACACTCATATTTTCTTATATCCTCCTTATTCTCAATGGATTTACCTTAGTGAGACATGTTTTCATCCATATTCTTAGTGTAGTAAATCAGTGTGATGATTCTCGATTCCTAGTGGAGTTTGCTTTTGAGCTAGCATGATGGGTCATTGCACATGTACCTTTTGAGTTATTGGTTGTCTCACCCTTCAACACAAAGATGATGAGTTGTATCATTTAGGGGGGCCTTTGTGACTTTGCATCAGCTGCTATATTGGGGCACTTTCCTTTGGTTGACATGAGTCTCAAGTGGAGTACTTTCTTTGAGCCTAGGCTTTTTCTCCAATTGGAGATCCTTAGTGGAATATGTTGAGATGGTATCAATTCTACTAGAGCATTTCTCGAGGTTTTGAAAATTTTCATCATCATGATTCCCTAGTAGAGAGATTTTGAGAGGGATCAGTTTGATTATTGTGCATTAGATTACATTATGAGGTATAGACAGTTTTTAGTGGATATGTTTTGTAGTTATCTTGAGTTCATAGTGGAAACCCTCCGAGACAAATCAGATTGATTGTTTTGTACCATGATCCTTAGAGGGGTATTCTTTTAGACATAGAGATAGTTTTCAGTGGATCATTTTGAGATAGTAAAGAGATTTTGAGATGGGTCATTTTGATTGTTGTGCATTCTAGTTCTTTAGTGGAGTGTAGTCTAAGGTATGGATAGTTTTTGGTGGATATGTTTTGTAGTTATCTTGAGTTCATAGTGGAGAGCCTTTAAGACAAATCCAATTGATTGTTTTGTACCATGATCCCTAGAGGAGTATTCCTTAAAAGGCAAAGATAGTTTTTAGTGGATCATTTTGAGATAGTGACAAATCTTATTAAAGTACTTTCGAGATGGATCATTTGTTCACTAGCCTAGTGGATTGTTATTGAGATAAAGATCGTCCTCAGTAGAGTATTGTTGAGCTCATTAACAGTTTTCATGATTTTGGGTTCCACTTATGGAGCATTTCCGAGATAGACTAGTGGATTATTACTGAGTTTGAGACAGTTTTTAGTGCAATGTACAAATCCAGCATACTGGGGCATATTTCCCACTTCGAGGTTACTATATCAGATCCAGTTGGGATTCATTGGAGACATATCTCTACCCTAAGATTATCAAATCCTTTGTCATTTTCGTTATCCTTTCGAGATTTGATACATTGGCAGATTCTTAATTCTGATTTCTTAGTGGATTGTTGCTGACTTGGAGATAGTTTTCAATGCAGTGTACAGATCTTGTGTATTGGGGCATATTTCACCATTTCCGGGTTACTAGATTCCCGTTAGATTTAGTTAGGGATTTATCAGAGACATGCTCTTACGCTTGAGATTATCATATCCCTTGTCATTTTTGTTATCCTTTGAGATTAGAGTTGGAGTATTTTCTTTGAGACGTTAATTGGTTCTTTATTATGATTTCTTAGTGGATTATTGTTGAGTTGGAGACGTTCTTTAGTGCAATGTGTAGACCATGCATACTGGGGCATATTTCCCCACTTTAAGGTTGTCAAGTTCACATCAGATTCAATTGGGGTTTCATTAAGGTAGGTTTCCACTCTTGAGATTATTAGACCCTTTGCCATTTGGTCATCCTTTTGAGATTTAATCTTGAGTATTTTGCTTGACATATGGGCGAACTCATATTCTAATTTCTTAGTGGACTATTGTTGGGTTGGAAACATCATGATTACCATAGTTCCTCGAGAAGTAATTTGAGTCAACTAGATGAGTGAGGATGTTCATGCTTTCGATATAGTAGATGAGTTTAGCTTCTTCTTATCAGTAGACTTTCTTAAGTAGTATGTTGATATCTCATTAGAGTGTTTAGTTCAATATCATTTTATTGATTATTTTTTCACACTAGGGCATACCTCCTTCATTGAGATTATTTGATCTTATGTTGACTCTAGGGTTGCTTGATCCATTTGCTAATCCTTATGAGCTATCATCTTAGGCATGTACCCCTTTTCGTTAAGTTCTTTATCTTTGTCATCCCTCCTCTAGATCCTTTAGTTTGTTTTTGGCTATCGATCATTCATTTGTCCTTATTTCTATTTTAGGTCTTCTCGATTGCAAATCCCATACCCACCCATCTCTTAGTTTGTTTGGGTTATCTCTAATCATTTTAGTGTCATTTATGGCATTCTTTTGTTTCAGTTTCCTTTGTGGCATCCTTTTCTTAGAGCATTATTTGAAGAATACTCCCTTCACAACCTAGAGTTGTTCATTACCTTTAATTCTGGAGTTTATCGTCATTCCAGTGTTTTTTTATGGCATCCTTTTATTCCAGATTCCTTTGTGGCATCCCTTTCTTTGAGCATCATCTAGGGCATTCCCCCTTCATAGCCCAAAGCTATTCATTATATCCCAGTTCAGAGTTTATTGTTGTTTCTGATTTTGTTTGTGGCATCCTCATCTTTAAGTATCATCTGGGGCATACCCCCTTATTTTCAATGAGTTGATCATCTCTATCTTTAGTCACCCTTAGTGGTTTGACTTGGAGTCCCTTAGGCATTAAGAGCCCACAACCTGAAGCTATTCATTATATCTCAATTCAGAGTTTATTATCATTTTCAATTCCTTTATGGCATCCTGTTCTTTAAGCATCATTTGGGGCATGTCCCTTCCACAGCCCAAAGTTATTTATTACATCTAAGTTTAAAGTTTATTATCTTTTAGTTTTACTCATGGCATCTCTTCACTTTGATTTTTTTGTGGCATCCTTTTCCTTGAGTATTATCTAAGGCAAACCTCCTTCCTTGAGATATTTAGATTCTCCTTTGAATGAGTTGATCATCCTTTTTAGTCACCCTTTAGTGGTTCGACTCGGAATCGCGAATTGCAATCTCCCTCACAGTTGATACTATTCATTACATTCATAGCCCTGAGCTATTCATTGCACCCATAGCCTGAAGCTGTTCATTGCATCACAACCCTGAGTTGTTCGTTCCTTTATAAATGTGAGTCCTTCATTACTTTGGTCATCTTTGAGTGGTTTGACCAAGAGTTTGCATATCGCACTCCCTTTTTTGTTCATTTTTAGGGCATACAAAGCCTATGTCCTTGATTTATTCATTGCACCCACAGCCCTGAGTTGTTCATTGCATCACAACCCCAAGTGGTTTGCATCACAACCCCAAGTGGTTCATTGCATCACAACCTTGAGTTGTTCATTACATCACAACCTCGAGTTGTTCATTACATCACAAGCCCGAGTTGTTCATTGCATCACAGGCCCGAGTTGTTCATTGCATCACAACCTTAAGTTGTTCATTATTTTCAATTACCTTTGAGAGATTTGATCTAGAGTTTACATACCGCACTTCTTCTTTCAATCGGTTTTATGGCATTCAAAGCCCACATCCTTTAGGCGTTCGGAACCCATAGCTCATATATATTCATTGCATCACAACCCTGAGTTACTCATCACATCACAACCCTGAGTTACTCATCACATCACAACCCCGAGTTGTTCATTACGTCACAACCCTAAGTTATTCATTGCATCACAATCCCAAGTTATTCATTACATCCACAACCCTGAGTTATTCATTACATCCACAACCTTGAGATGCTCATTGCATCCACAGCCTTAAGCTGTTGATTACATGTACATTCTCCATACCTTGTCATCCTTTGTGTGTAGAGTTATTTCTTTCCCTAGTTCAACGATCCCAAGTTTTAAGCTTACCTCGTCATGTGTTTAGACAAAAATTTTGGTTTTTTGGTTCTTTAGTATAGTTCACTTCGTTCCACTCATTACTCGTATTTCTACTCATATTCCTTACACTCGTGATCTTTACCGAAGAATGACATATTTCTAGACCCTCCATTTTGTTCTCTTAGCACATGCCTTAGTTATTCTTTCAATACTCTATATGAGTTTCCTGATAGCCCATTGCTACTCTCACAACTTACCTTTTGAGCCACCATGGAGACTTTGGTTGAGGGATTTATCTAACCTCTCATTCTGACCCTTAGCAACCTCGAGTTAGATCTAGGATTTTCTTTTTTCTTTTTTCTTTTTTATGATAGCTCTTTTAGGTACACATTTAGGATTGCATACTTAGGCATATTTAGGTACACTTTATAGGTCACGTAGACGCATCCTAGATCACTTAGGCACCTTTCAAACTACACACCCACCCTAGATCACTTAAGCACTTTCCAGATTGCACACACTCACCCTAGGTCACTTAGGCACCTTGTTGATCACCTTAGGTCACTTAGAACCACTAAGTCACACCTTAGGTCACTTAAGCTCACCCTAGGTCACCTAGGCACGTTACACTTCACTTATATTCACGTAGGGAACATTTAGGCTCACCATAGGTCACCTAGGCACATTGCACTTCACCCTAGGTCACTTAGGCACATTTCTAATCATCCTAGATCACTTAGAAAGAAAAGAAATCCTAGCATGCATAGTATCTAAATATCATAACAGAAATGGCTAGAGCATAAGGAAACACCAATTATTACACAAGTCATGTATACAACCAAAAAAAAAATCAAGGGTTATGATTAAAAACATGTAGCAAAAGGGATAACACACTATTATCAAAAGAAAAATTGTAGATTAATACCTAGGAACATCATTTTATCATGAAAAATTAAGACAAACCTCTCTATTATGTCTATATCATGATACAATAACCAAGGTCAAACCAAGATAAGTCAAATAACTCCAAAATAAATAACAAAGTTGAGCAAAGTACAAGATTATCAATATGAAGTCAGAATAGGAAGCATCACAAAACAAATCCTAAAAAATATCTTGAAGTGGAATTTAATTACAAAAATTTTCAAGAAACATCTCCTACACATCTAGACAACATACAAAAGCCCAAACACTCATTCAAACTATAGATTTAAGCAAAAATAGCCAAAAGCTACAGAAGGTCCAGAATTGCATAGAAAATTATGACATGCATAAACTAAATTTGTAAAAATATTCAAGTCTCCTAAAATCATACAAAAAATCATACATGTCCTTTAAGGTATCTAGTTTACAAATAAAAATAAAAATAAAGCCATGACTAGGAAGCACTCGAAAGTATTTTAAAAATGCTCAAACTTGATCAGTTATCTAGATTCAATCATGTGCAGTAGGTGAGTTTGAAAGATCATATCTACCTTAAGAAAATGTTTTTTTTTTTTCAGTATTTTATGTGTCAAAATTCAATTTTAAGAAGTCAAGAGTTTAAGGAAAATATTCCTTTAAATTTAAAAGATCACGAAGTAATTTAATTTTATGGAATACTCTCGGATGTGTAGCTTCATACAAATATATAACATGTTGAAAGAAAGGGTTATAATCAACTTTGAGAAAAGCTTTTTGACTCAAATAACATTCCAAAATCGACTATAAGAAGTAAGGAACGTCATATAATTTTTGGCAAAAATTTTATAACATTTTAAAATTATCAAAACGAATTTTAAAACTAAAGGTAAGCAGTTGAGTGGAAATTAGCACCGAGGATGTGTTTTGAAAAAATATTTCATATAGGGGTTCATCAACTCCCCATTCAATATGCATAAGTTTAACCTATGTATTCCCATTAGCTTCGGGGTACCACTTCAAAACTATATTAAAAATAATAATAATAATAATAATAATAATAATAATAATAATAATAATAATAATAATAAAACAAAACAAAACAAAACAAAAAAAACAAAGTCTTAAAAAACTAGGAAATGGAGAATGCAACTTGGATAAAATAGAGTTCCATATTTTAAATAAATAAAAAAAAAAAGTGAAATATTTGCGTTAAAAACCTAGAATGGATTTTTTTTAAGTTTTTAAATAATTTAAATTCCTTTGAAAATAATTTTAGAAGAAGCAAAAAAGAAAGAAAATGAACTTTTTAATTCTAACTTGAAGGAATTTGAAAACAAAAGGCAAAAAAAAAACAATTAGGATCTTCTTTTTGGTTACCTTTTATTCATGATCAAGGAGTCATATCCATGGTGGAGAAAATTCATTTTGACAAAAGGGAAAAAAAAATTTACTCAACCCAAAAAAAAACAATTAGATAATTTTAAAAGGATCACAACTCAAACAAATATTCTATTTGAATTATTTAATCAATATTTTTTAAAACAAATAAATAAGATTAGATCAAAACAATTATTTTATTTGAACTTGTTAAATTTCTAGAACAAACAAATTGATTTTAATCAAAATAAATGTTAATGAACTCAAGATATGCATCAACCAAATTTATGAAACAAATAGATAGAATTCAACCAAAACAATCATTTTATTCGAATTAACTAAATTTATAAAATAAATAAGATTCAATCAAAACGACTATTAATGAACTCAAGCTACAAATTAAATATCATAGGATCAATCAAAATAATAACCAAAATTCCAATCAAACAAGCAAATAAACTAAGGTAGGATCCTATCAGAAAGAAAACAAAATGAACTCAACATACAAACTAAGTATTATGGAACTGCTCAAAACAATAACCAAAATTCCAAATAAACAAGTAACAAAAATTAATGAACTCAACAAATAACTAAGTATCGTGGAACCTCAAAACCAAAGCCAAAATTCCAAATAAACAGGTAAACTAGGATAGGATCTAATCAAGAATAAAAGAAAATGAACTCAACATAAAAACTAAATATCATGGAATTGATCAAAATAATAACCAAAATTCCAAGCAAGTAAACTAAGATAGGATCTAATAAAAAATTAATGAGCTCAACACATAAACTTAGCATCATGGGATCTATTAAACTAATTTACCAAAACTTAAAAAGGTATAAATTGAAATATGATGAATCGCGAATTAAAGTTAACAAAATGTAGAACATGAAGTAATAATATGGGATCAACTAAACTAATCAATTGAAATTCTAGAAAACATGAAAACTAATTACGATGGATCAAAAACCAAAATTGACGAACTTAAAACATGAAAATAATGACATGAGGTTAACAAAACTAATCAACTAAAATTAAAAATAAAATAAAAAATACAGAAACTAAATATGATGAATCAAAACTAAAGTTAATAAGCTTAAAAAACATAAATATAATAACACGAGTTCACTCAAACTAATAAACTATAGAAAACATATGATCTAAAATTGGACCAATTGAGAATCGAAGTTAACAAACTTAAGATGACATGGAATCACATAAATTAATCAACTAAAATCCTAAAGCTAGACATAAATCAAATAGGATGAATCTAAAAACTAAAATTAATAATCTTAATAACATGAAGATAATGACACGAAATCAAATAAATCAATCAACTAAAATTCTAAGACTCGTGAATCAATAGGATGAATCCAAAAACTAAGATTAAAAACACAATGATAATGACATGGAACCAAATAATAAATTAATCACCTAAAATCCTAAAGCCACACATAAGTCAAATAGGATGAATCTAAAAACCAAAATTAACAAATTTTGAAACTTACCTCAAATTTTTTCGAAATTGATGTCATCTTCACGTTGCCAAACTCAAACCGTGTGCATCAATTAACTTGCTCTGAATTTCAGCAACTATATTACACATACGCAGCCACGTTTCCTATTAATGAATTATAAACAACTTTCAACCATGGAATCACGCACACATGCAACCACAATTCCCATTGAAAACACTGAATTCTCAGCCATGGAATCACGCATACATGCAGCCATAATCCACTTGAATTCCATAGAATTTTCAGCCATGAAATCATGTACGCATGCAGCCACTTTTTCCACTTGAACCACACTTCATTTTCAGCCACTATAACCTCATTACATGGTTGCATTTCCATTGATTTTTCAGTAAAAAAAAATATCAGCCACCAGAGAACCATTTGATGGTTGCCACTTTCATCCATTAAACTTCCCACATTGTATCCACTTTAAACAATAACAAGAATTCTCCCTTATGCAACCACAACTCCCTTAATTTTCAGTCATAAGAATCTTCATTTATGCAGCCACAATTTCCCCTTAATTTTCCACTGAAATTCGACATCCAAGAATCCACTAACAACAATAAAAAAAATTCAGCAAGTTTCAGTCACAATTGGAAGAATCGAACTCCACTTTTAGCAAATAAAAATAAAAATAAAAAATGATTTTCTCCATCCATAGTCGTGTCTCCATCATGAAATTCCCTACTTGTAGCCATTAAAATTCAGCAATCTTTAAGCTCCATTCTCCATAAATTTTCAGCCACAAAAGTTTCAGCTTGCATTCACTTTGTTCAATCATGTATCCTCCATGATGCCGCCACCATATTTGAATTGTTAATGCCAAAAATTCATCTCATCTCCACGGCCACAAACTTCCATTTAAATTAAACCTTTAAAGCCCTCGTTAACAACCTACGATTTAACCATGAGTTTTCTTCTTCATTAAGCTCTCCACTAAGTGGCAAAAGTGGCTGCTAATGGTGTGTGCTGGAAATTTCTAACAATGATTTGGTGTTCTTCTCAAATTCCCTCATGTAATTGTAAGTCAAAACCTTAAGATCCTCCATTTCTTCTTCTAATGACATCATCTAGATAGTCATCTTAATTTCCAAAACCCTCAAGTCCTATTCTTCAATATTTGGCAGCCTGTTTTCCTTAAAGTCTTAATGCTCTTCATCTCCAAAAATGCTCACCAAAAGATGTCGTCTCCCATCTCAAATTCTCCAGCATCCCTAAGTCTCCTCAAACTCCAGTATCGTGATCTCCCCATCTAAGTGGCAACCCTTGAGTCCCCTAATGAATATCAAGTCGCAGCTTGCATGCCCTTCTCCAGTGATCTGATTATTTCTTCCATGTGGCCCTAGGCATCCTCTTCCTATCTTTTTCACCAGCATGTTGTGAAAACCTTCCAAAAGATGCAATTCCTACTTTTCCAATGCATCCAATCCACATATCAACCAAGATGCAACCTTCAAAATCCCCTTTAATCTCATTTCCATATGCTCACATACGTGCTTCCTTAGAGAGTGAAGAAACTGTTTGGTGACTAAGAAAAGAAAATGGAAGAAAATGATGGAGCCAAGAAACAAATATTGGAGGGACTGAAGTTTTTTTTTTTTTTTTTCTCATTACTTATAGGGGAGGTTGGTTTTACTGTGCTTATATATACAAAAGTAGAGTATTTTGTTTTGCTTACTAATTTGTTGCTAACTGATCAAGAACAAAATCCAACAAATCTTTAACTAATAGTTGACATGGTGGAAACTTCTGGAGAGGATGACATGGTTGAAGTTGTTACAATTTTGTCCTTCAGTTGTGCACTTTTTGTCTTTACATGCCCTTTCAAACAAAAGGGGGATTCTTTCACTTGGAGTTTGGCCTTAAGTTTGAAGAACCGAGTGATTGAAAGTGATTTTGTAAACAAATAAGCTATTTGATCAATTGAATGTACAAATCGTATATCCAATTCTTTTTGAAGTACTTTATCACGAATAAAATGCATATTAATTTCAATATGCTTGGTTCTAGCATGATAAACGGGATTAGTAGCCAGTGAGGCAATTACTTGGTTATCACACTGGATTACTGGTCTTAATCTCAATTGAAGGCCCAAATATGTTGCCAAGGACTTAAGCCAAATCACCTCAGCTGTCACATGAGCTAAGGTTCAATATTCTGATTCGATGCTAGACCTAGCAACAACACTTTGTTTCTTTAAGCTCCAAGAAATAAGACTGCCTCCTAGATACACATAATAGCCACTTGTTGATCTTCTATCATCTGGATAGCTAGCCCAGTCTACATTTGTGAAACCCACAAGATTTAAAGATTGGTTTGGCATGAAATGCAAACCATGAGTGATGGTGCCTTTCAAATATCGTAATACTCTTTTACAAGCTTTCCAATGTATCTCTGTTGGACTTTGTAGGAACTAACTCAACTTACTAACCATGTATGACATATCAGGTCTTGTGATTGTAACATATTACAGGGCTCCAACTATGCTTCTATAAATGGCTGGATTATCCATAGGATCAGGTCTTGAGAGTACTTTTCCAGAAATAGCTGGTGTTGGTAAGGGCTTTGCTGCATCTATATTTGTCTTTTGAAGCAGGTCAGCAATGTATTTGGACTGAGTTAAATAGAGACATGTTTCATCTCGAAAGGCTTCAATCCCTAGGAAGCAAAGTAATGAACCAAGATCCTTCATAAGAAAACTCTTATTGAGGTCATGAACCAAGTCCGAAATTGTTGTGCTATTTTTTCTAGTAATCAAGATGTCGTCTACATATACTAATAGCATGAGTAGGATTCCTTTGGTCTTATATAGGAACAAAGATACATCAGACTTTGAATCTTGAAAACCCCACTGCAATAATGCATCTTGAAGTCTATCAAACCAAGCCCTTGGAGCCTGTTTCAAACCATATAGAGCTTTCCTCAGTTTGCAAATATGATGAGGCTTGGTAGGATGAATGAAACCTTAAGGTTGGGACATAAACATATCTTCTTGTAGACATCCATTGAGAAAGGCATTGTTGATGTCCAGTTGCCTAATTTCCCATCCTTGAGCAATCGCTAGAGTTAATACAACTCTAATTGTGGCGTGTTTAATCATAGGACTACAAGTTTCTGAAAAATCCACACTTGGAGTTTGATGGAATCCCTTGGCGACTAACCTAGCTTTGTGTTTATTAAGATTGCCATCTGAGTGAAACTTCAACTTGAACACCCACTTATTGTCCGCTACATTATATTGGGGCTAATAAGGTACCAATTCCCATGTGCGATTCCTCCTTAAAGCCTTGTATTCTTCTTCTATTGCTCTCTTCCAATTTGGATCAACAAGAGTTTGCTTTACACACATAGGTTCAATAGGACCAAGTGAGAAACTCAAGGGATGTTTGACAGAAACATACACTTTTGGTTTAAAAATGTCAGCTTTGGCTCCAATAATCATGGGTTGACATGGAGTTGGAGCATGAGCAGATAAAGACATAAATGGTTGTGAGGTAGGTGAGGTATGAACATCTAAGAGTGAGGTTTGAGTTGGTTGTGGTAACCCAGATTGGATGCCAGAAGCTATAGGAAGTAAGTCTGCACTAGGCCTAATCATGTCCCTCGCTACAATTGCATCACCCAAACAAAATGTTGTGGACAATGTTGAAGACTCTTGAAGAGATATGGGATGAGAAACATCAAATTTCAAACCAAATAGTTCAGAATAAGGGAATTCAAACTCATTAAATATTACATTATGAGAAATGTAAATTTTTCTAGAAGGATGTAAACAAAGATAGCCTTTATAAGTTGAATTATAGCCCAAAAAGTGGCTTTTATAATAGCAAAATTGCAGCTTATGAGAGTTATAAGGTCTCAGATGGGGAAAGCAAGTACATCCAAATGTTTTGAGGAAATGATAACCTGGTGTATAACCAAACAATTTTTGGAATGGTGAATCATGTGGAAGAATAGGAGTAGGAAGTCTATTAATCAAGTAAACAGAGGTTGAAAATGTTTCCTATCAAAAGAAGAGTGGCATAAACGCTTGGGCTAATAAGGTAAGACTAAGTTCTACAATATGATGATATTTTCTCTCTACTTTACCGTTTTGTTGATGAGTATAAGGGCAAGGATAACGAAACTAGATTCCATTTTGAGCAAGAAAATTTTGAAAGGGCCTATATTTTCCACCTCAATCTGTTCGGACACACTTGATGGATTTATTCAGAGATTTTTCTATTAAAACCTTGAACTATTTAAAGACTGAAAAGGCTTCAAATTTAAATTTAAGGGGATAGATCCATGTGTACCTAGTATAATCATCCAAGAAGTGAATGTAGTACCTATAACCAGTAGTGGAATTTACAAGTGATGCTCCCCATATATCCGAGTGAATGAGCTCAAGAGGGGTAGCAGTTTTGGTTTCTGAACTTGGAAAAGGTAACACATGACTTTTACCATATTGGTATGCTGAACAGAAATCTGAAGTTTTATTTATTGAAGAGTTACAAGTCTTTAGCACTTGACTTAAAATTCTAGTAGAGGGATGACTAAGCCTTCTATACCAAACATTGGGATCAACATTGGAAGCAATCATTGAGCAACAAAATGAATTGCAAGAGTTGTTTGGATGACAACTGCTAATAAACATGTTAGAATTTGAAGCAAAAGACCTTGGAGTTTTTCTGTTTTGGGATGCAATAGTAGGTTGAGGTTCAATCAGTAGGTATAAGCCATCTTTAAGTCTCCCTCGTAGCAACACATTCTTTGTAGTTTTGTCCTTTACAAGGCAAAAGTCAGAGTGAAATTCTATGAATATATGATTATCAGCAGTAAGTTTGGAGATGTTGACTAAGTTTTTGGTAATTTTAGGCACTCTAAGCATGTTTTTTAGGTGTAATGATTTGGCATAAGGTATTGGCAAATAGGAGTGACCTATGTGTGTAATGTCAAGACTCTTACCATTTCTAATCATCAACCTCTCATGTCCTTCATATGGTTTTTTCAAGCTCAGATTATTCATCTCAACTGTAACATGATTTGTAGCTCCACTATTAGCATACCAACTTGGATCAATCACTGTATCTGGTTTGGCCATGTAGACTGTTGTCTTATAGTTGTTGTTGCTACTAGTAGAGAATGATGTATGAAAGTTCTCATCCATTCTATGCCAAAAAGTGAGGGCTATGTGTCCTTGTTTACCACAAATTTGGCAAATAGGTCTATTGTCATTTCTTCTGCCAGAAAAACCTTCATTTCTTCCTCTGCCTCAACCTCGATGGTTCAAGTTTCCTTTTCCACAACCATGATTTCCTCCATTTTTATGAGCAGCAAAATTGGAAGATAAATGGTGTGAATATGAATTAGTTACATACAATTACTCAATTCTACTTTCTTGATTGAGTAGAAGAGCATGAATCTCCTTTAGAGAAAGATGATTAGTACTATTACGGGTGGTCATACTGCATATAATTGGATCATATTCTGATCCGAGACATGCTAAAATATAAAGTACCAAATCTTCTTTACTGACAAAACAACCAGCCATTGCATATTGATCTGCAATATTTTCCATCTTAGCAAAGTAATCACTCATTGTCATAGATCTTTTTCTTAATGACTGTAATTGCATCTTGAGTTGTAGCAGTTTTATTTTTGATTTTGAGGTAAACAAGTGGTGCAGGGAATAACTTGGCGTAGGATTACAATTGATAAAGACGAAAGCAACCAACTCAATAGTAATTGATCTTCTCTATTCCATTGTTCAAATTCAGGATTGATAATCCTGACATTATATCCATCTTCATCTTGAGATTCCAGGAATTCTGGTGGTTGTGGCTTTGTTCCAAACAAGCAGCCTTCAATGCCATGACCTCTAGCTATAGGTAACACTTGAGATTTCCATAAGAGAAAATTATCCCGATCGAGTTTGGTTAAGAGTGTTGTGCTAAGAGTGGTTGTGAATGGAAAAGACACATTTGTCTTTTGCAACACGTTCAGGCTTGGTGTAGCAGAGACAAATCCAAATTGTGACTCAGACATTCTTTTGCTTAAAGAGAGAAAAATGAGAGTTTTGACACCATGTGAAGAAACTGTTTGGTCACTAAGAAAAGAAAATGGAAGAAAACAATGAAGCCAAGAAACAAATTGTGGACCCCGCATTTCTGACTCATGCGTTTCCCACTCGATGGCGAGCTCGATTTTTATTTGAAAAATTGATTTTATTCATTGTTTGAAAAATGACTTGGAGTCGCCACTTATTTTTGTTTTATTTTTAAAAGGGTAAACAAAATAAGAAAGAAAAACCCTAAATATGACTCCTTATTTGGAAAAGGTGATCTACAAAAAACCGGATCGGGTTCGAGGGTCAGGTTACTTATTGGGAAGGTACGGTAAAGACCGTAGCACCCCTCTAAGTCCCTAAAGTTGGGTCTCTACTAATAGAATGAAGCTGACATGGCAATCAATGGGAAAAGGCAATGAATACTCAAATCGATCATGCACGTATGAGAATTAGAAATAAGCATAAGGAGTGACTATGATGCGAGAAAATACGTACCTGGGTGGCGAACCAATATGCGCTATCAAGAGGAGGTTAGTGCATAATAATAATCACGAGATATGTCACAGAGCATAATAAAATCCATCATTCATGGCAATTAAATCAATCAAACCAATCAATCAATCAATCGATCATATATGTCGGGCCCCCACCAAAGCCCGTTTATTTTTACATGAATTAATTCCGTAAATTCCATTAATCGGAATTACGAAATTTAAATTCATGTTTATTTTAAAACATTTTAAAAACAGAGGAGGTGTGAAAATTGCTTGCCATAAAGAAAGATGGCAGCAAGATTTTATTAAAAATGGGAGGATTTTTGGAATCTAAGCATTTTAAGGATGAAAAATGGGGAAGTTGGGATAGTTTGAGAATTTGGAATTTGGAAAAACATTTGAAAATGGGGTTAGGAAATTATTTTTAAAATAGCAATAAAATAATAATAATAATAATAATAAATGTAGAAAACCACATGGTCAAGGGTTGCATGCCAAAGGTGGCCATGCAAGTCATACATAAGGGTGGGTCCAGGTTGCCATAGTTGGGCATTTGATATGAACTTCGGATATTTCATCCTTGGGTTGACTTTTCTGACTCTTTATTCAAAACACCTGATGTGGCATCTCCTGCTTTATTCCTCTGGAATAGGGCACCTAAGCCTAGAATGATTTCCACCACAGTCTTTTACCATTGACGAAGTCCTCATGCAGCTAATGATACAACAACTTCAACGAATTGCTCATAGACAGTTTCCTTCAACTGAGACGTCATATTGTCACTGATCTTTAGGTGTTCAGCTTCATAAATAGCTTCCCATGGAGTCTTCGGTATTATAAATGGATGCTCTTGATGCATGATGAAACACCAAGCTCATCAGATTTTGGATCAGCCCTATGATGGGCATCACAGTCAATTGCACTTCCCAAGTACGCAACAACAACTGGAGCACTTTGTTTCATGGCATGTTCTAAACTCTTCATTACCAATACCCCAGCATCTTCACCCATGACAGAACCATATTGATCACTGTCCCATAGCCTCGAAACAGTTTGGAGATCATCATTTCTCTGAGATAAAACTCGCAGCAGCGTAGTGGCGATAATTGGAGATAGCATAAGCAGTTGGAATTGGTTAGTTTAGTGGTAGGAACTGCCACTTTCCTTTACTTGAAGCTCCAGTGATTTCTCCCTTCAAACAGATGGCACTAACCTGTAGCAAAGGGTGCTTTTGACGACAAATTAACAAATTCCAGCATTGTTTACCTTTTCATCCATCTCCAAATGAGATACTGACAGATTTCTCAACGCTGCATGTCGACTGATCCTTCACTTCTACTGTATCGGTCATAGTTTCAGTTTGATTTACCTTTCCTTCTATACTGAAGCTCATTTCTCTGATTCTGTCTTCACTACCCTGCTGCTTGAAGAGCATAGCTGGTCGAATGATGAGAGAAATCACTGACAGCACGATATATATTGCTCAGTCTGGACCAATCAATGGGATTTCTGATTGCCTGCTGAAACGGCTTTCACCTTGACCATAGCATGCCGAAGAAAATTCTTTCCCTGATGTAACAAGAAAATCTGACCTGGTTAGTGCCGCTAGGGGTTAGAGCAGCAGTGAGAACATCAGTATCCATATGCGGCACTGCATCACCAATAGAGACCACGGGTTTCATGGGCTTCTTGGGCTTCACTCTCCAATGGCACATCAGCAGAGGAACGCAACATTCAAGCCCATAAGCTTTGCCCCATTATGGTTCTCTGCCCAAGCAGTAAACTCTTGCAAGCCCACATCATGGAGGCTTATCTCCACTTGAAACTCCCAAACGTCCAGGCCTCAGAAGTATGTCACCATATCATTTAGGTCCATTATCAGTCTGTGGTCCTTCGCCATTTAACATCTTCACTATCAGGCAGGCTATTGACGTTCTCATCAGTATTGGAAAACTTCACATGAAACCTCATCAAACGGGTGCAGTTGGCCAATGGACAAGGGAAATTCTCAAGTCTGCACAGCTTGCATTCAGCCGTATGGTATTGCCGAGGAAAGAAAGGGGATTCAATTCAGCATTATCGGTGCTTGGATACCCAGAAAACATCAGGATGGAGACCTACTTTCCTCATTATCTGCGTAATTTTCTTCATTTTCTCTGTATTTCTTATCATGTTATACAAACTGCCTCAGCTAATGAGTATTGGGTGCATGGGCGAAAGGGTAGTTGACATGGAGGACGAATATGGTGGGGTTTGAAAAGAAATGGCAATAGGCATATAGAGTATGGGATATGGATATGAGGAAATAGGAAAATGGGTTTAGTGGGATGGCTTGATGGGTATAGTGGATGACAATGGATGAAGGATGCGTTTAATGGGTATTTTGAAAACCAAAAGTGAAGGCATGTAGGCGGGTGTGATGGAGCCGTGATATATATGAAGAGAATAGATTGAGGATGGTGGCCAAATATGAGAAGGAAAGTCATAAAGGAAGGGGATCAAATGGAAGGGGTAGTAGCAGGCCACAAAAAAGGTTCTGATGCAAATTGGGAAGACGTGGGCTATTCTCATACAAGGTGGCCAGTCAAACTGTCGCACAGGGTCAGGAATATACTCATCAACAACATCCATTAACCTCGAAATAGCCTGTTTTCCTATTTCTTCATTAGTCCCCTGTAAAGCGTACAAAGCTGAACCCCGAATGATGGGAATTTCATCCCCAGGGAACCTGTAGAAGCTAAAAGCTCACGGAGTTCCATTTCTGGCGTGCAAGTAGAATGTGTTCCTTTGTCTGTGGCACGGGCCTATCAGGAGCAAAAACAACCAGAACACCCCCAATCACTTGGGCAGCCCCAGTAATAATATTTTTCACATGATCCGCAGGTCCTGGACAGTCCACATTGGCATAGTGTTGCTTAGCAGTCTCATTGCCATTGCAATTGTAATTCCTCTCTTCTTCTCTTCAGGAACCTTGTCAATTTCATCGAAGACAACTATTTTCGCTTTTCCTTCCTCTACAAGCACTTCTGTAATAGCAGCAGTCAATGTAGTCCTCCCATGAAGACTGCATAAGCTGTTCCGCATCGAAGAGTGAAGTTTCATGGTCATCATTATCCTCTGAAGCCACTCCCATGCAACTAACAATAATTTCTGAAGAAATTGCCCCATGATACATCGGTACTATTTGGGTTAATTTCCCAAGTTCTTTGTAACTTGCTATTTACAATTACCAATCTCTTGTTTCAGTGCCTACGGGATGCTAAAACCAATGAAACCAGAATAAATACCCACAATGCCCGAGGCACCATTGAATAGAAAAGCTTTGTTCACAAAAGATCCATTCATGCACACTACGTTTCCCTCCTGGTCGCGACCAGAAAGTAATTCGTTGTGGCAAGCCACAGAATACCCCAACTTTGAACAAATGTGAAGTATCTCTTGGTACTCAGTCACTTATCCAGTTTCACCATTATTGAACAACAACTATACATCTTCAGATTGATGAGGTTCAAAAATCCTCTGAGGACGTTCTCACATTCCTCTCACTGGGCCTTCATTTCTACAATGAAAACTCCAAAATTCCCATTACCAAATCTCCAACAGAGAGAGCCGCCTCAACAGTAAAATTATTAAATCTGAGATATCTCGTGCCAGATCCTGAAGTAGCATCCTCATGTCTCTTGGTTGGGTTTAAGTAGTCCCTCAAGCGGAGAACACGTTCCTTACTCCCTTAGGCAAAGGTGAGGAAGCTGACATGCCTCATGGACGAAGTACCAGGAACAGAGGAAAGCAACCGAACAAAACACCAATAATCGGAGCAAAACAAAACCATACAACGTCTCATTTCATATGATAATCAATGAGCTCATATGAGGGTGGATGAAATCAAACAAGTATCAAATAAAAGATAGAACACCACTACAGAAATATCTCATGAAGAAAACAAAACAGGAGCAAACCAAACTACAGAAAGACCATTGGCAAAGTATCTACATGCTCACTCCCAGTCAATAAACATCATTAAAGAATCAACAGAAACAGAGCAGAAAAACATACCAGTAGAAACTAATAGGGAATCCATGATGAAGGTACCTGAGAATGCTCCCTCCTTACTCTGTCTCCGATGTCTTCTTCTAGCCAAAAGATGCTCTCTAAAATATCTCCCTGCCTGTATCTTCTCAGCTTGCTTCCTCCTAAGCTCCAGGAATCTCCCCCCTCCCAAAGCTCTCTACTCCCCCTCTCCTCTGTAACAGCCCCAAACTCAAGAAATCCCCTCTCGAAAAGTCTCTTCCTCCCTTAGGTAAAGGATCCTCCCTTGTAGCTTCCGGAATCCTCACCAGAAAAGTCTCCCTCTCTAACAGAATCCTCCTCCCCCCTCGTGCATGATATGCAATGCGTAGAATACGTCATGAGTCCCGAACCTAGGGGTCCCCACACAAAAAGTGATGGTAAATGAATGGTCGCATCGAATAAGCAAGAATAAAGTGTGGATGCTGAACCCATGTCAAACATCAAACAGAATGAGAAAAGAATGAGATAAGATGAAGTGGAGTGAAACGGAGAGATAAAATAAAGATGGAAGAAGGCGAAGAGATAGAAAAGGGAGTGATGGTCACCCTGCATCAAAGCATGGAAAGTAGTCACATTCGAAATAGACGGAATGATGGATAGAGCAAGGATCCAGAGATACTGAAGAAAGGTCGCTCACATCTCTCACAAAAACGAATGGGCGAATCATACTCTCACCCAAAATATACATCAAGATGAGTCTCAAGAATAAGCTCCCATACGAGCTCTCTCTAACACATGAACTCAATGAAGCAACCTGGCATGTCCATACACATGCCCAATGGAGAATAATATAATGAATAATGCGCATCTTTTTTTTTTTTTTTTGCGCATACCCTGACCAATAATGAATGATCTCTCATGAAATACATAGCCAAATGGATAAACTCTCCCCATGTACTGATGTAACATGAATCCTCACCAACAAGACAACCTCTCAAAATAAGATCTTTGAACCATTGCCCATAAGGTGAACGAGAGAGGAACGTGACAATCCTCCATGCAGTGACGTGTGAGAAACCATCACTCAAGGTGAAACAAGGATAATGTCGAGTAACCAATGAAGAAAGAAAAGATAGAGAACGAACATCACAAGTGGTGATATCGGAAAATAGTGATGAAATGATATCCAAATGGAAAATATCACAATGAAGAGTGAGAAATGAGGCTCGAATATGCATGTCAGGTCTAGAACTCATGACGTATCCAATCATAGCATGCAAGCACTATAGGGTCCCCAACCCGGTGTAATAGGTAAATAAGGTGATGAAAGAAAAGGCTACGATGCTCGTGCGAGGCTCAAAGGGCTAGCAACGGGTAACTCTATGTGCGAGGGTGATAAAGTAAATAGGCTCATGAAATGATGGCCACCCATCCTTTGACCCCAACCTCAAACATCGTGCTTTCAAGATCCCACATGGCCAAAACTGAAGACTGGCATCCATCCAACAAACCTATTAGCTCAAAGGTGGTTTGCTTCAGTTGAGCCTTCGAGACTTCGCACTTGGGAGGATGTGGCTCATGAGTTCCTGACTCAGTTCGCTTTCAGTGCCGATATTGATGTATCCAGACGAGAGTTGGAGGCCACTAGGCAGAGGTCAGATGAGTCTATTTCTTCCTTTGTCACTCGTTGGAGGGCAAAGGTGGCTGGTATGATAGATCGACCTAAGGAGCAGGATCAGATTGATATGGTTCTTCGGAACCTACAGCCGAGATTCGCGAGACGTCTTATGGGCATCCCGTTTCAGGATCTCAGGAGTTTGGTTCAGGCAATTTTCAGTGTTGAGGAGGCCATTGCTCGAGGATTATGGACAGATACTACTCCTTCCCCTGACAGTAAGGGGAAGAAGTTGATTGGGCCGTTTGGCAGATCTGGAGAGGTTGGCGCTATTAGTTATCAGCATCGGAGGCCTGCGCATCACTCACTTTATAGGCCTCCTACAGTCAAAGCTCCTTTCTCCCTTCCACAGTATCAGTATCAGCTGGATTATGCTCAGGAGCCTTACATTGCTCAGACTAGCATGCAGCCGCGACCACCACATCCGAGAGCCGCCACTCACCCACCGCCTAAACCATATGCACAGAGGCCCGCGAGACAGTTCACTCCGTTGGGCATGACTTTGACTAGAGCTTTTGAGAAGCTCAGGGACGCTGGAGTGATTGTTCCTTTGGTGCCGAGGCCTTTGCCCCATTGTGGACCCCGCATTTCGGCTCAATGCGTTTCCCACTCGATGGCGAGCTCGATGTTTATTTGAAAAATTGATCTTTATTGATTATTTGAAAATGACTTGGAATCGCCACTTATTTTTGTTTTATTTTTAAAGGGTAAACAAAATAAGAAAGAAAAACCCTAAGTGTGACTCCTTATTTTGGGAAAGGCGGTCTATGAAAAACCGAATCGGGTTCGGGGGTCAGGTTACTTATCGGGAAGGTACGGTAAAGACCGTAGCACCCCTCTAAGTCCTTAAAGTCGGGTCTCTACTAATAAAAATGAAGCTGACATGGCAATTGATAAGAAAAACAATGAATACTCACATCAATCATGCATATATGAGAATCAGAATATATAAAATGAATTATCAGAACGAGTGAATGCGTACCTGGGCAGCAATCTCGAATGCGCTATCATGAAACAGGATTAGTGAGCAATGAACAAGATATAATTAAGCGCATATCAAGGAACAGAATAGATCAAACACGCAAGATAAGTAAATCAATCAAACAAACAATCAATCATGAATTCTCATATGTGGGGCCCCCACCAAAGCCCGTTTATTTTGCACGAATCAATTCCATAAATCTCATCACTTGAGAATTACGAAATTTAATTTGTGACTTATTTTTAAAACGTTTTAAAATCTGGAAAATTATGAAAATTGCATGCTGAAGAGAGATGGCAGCAAATTTTATTAAAAAACAGAATTTTGGAACCTAGAGGAAACCTAAGGATGAAAAATGGAAAATATTTAAATTATTTGAAAACCGATGTTTAAAAAGTTATTTGCAAGAAAAGATGTCAGAAATTATTTTTTAAGCCAAAAGATTGATGGAATGGGAGGTGATACGTGGCATAGGGATGACTAAGCAAACCATGCAGACCAGAAATGCAAACTTGGGGCACCTTGAACACTGACTGCACTGAAGATGATCTCTTGAAATTTCCTATATGTCTCTAATACCCTTCCCCCAAGCATGAACACATGAATTACTCGATCTGCTGCTAACATTGCTGGAACCTTCCCTTGCATCAACATCTCGGCCATGTAGACTTGACCCTCAACTCACTTGATATCCCAAACCTCTGAGGAGTTCAATAAATCCACGCAGACAACGCAAATGGTGGACCATTATTTACATGTGGCAAAATCTTTATGGATTGACCAGATAATGGCATCATGAGGTTATACTTGCTATAGAGATAACTTGATAATCAGGGTCTTCGAACCTTTCTTGCAGTCATCACTATGCTAGAATCCCATATTCATTCTCAGGTTTTACACGCCAACAACCATCAGCCTTCACTGGTATCTCAGTTACATCTTCTCCGCAAAACACTTCCTAGAACGTTGGTTCATTTCCACAAAAATTCTAAGGTCAAAGCAGCCCGTGACCGCTGTCGCCACGTATCAGAATCATGTTCCTCCAATCATGAAAACATCTCCAGCCTGTGACCCCCACTTCATCCTGTAGCTGTCCTTTCTTTTATCTTCACTGCTTCTTAATTCTCACACTGACACTCCTCAGGATGGCTAAAGCAATCTGATAGCAAGTATCGAATCTGGGCTGGTTATTTATCACCATAGATGACAAGTAGCTTGATATAACAGGACCCGTACGGTTAGACCCACCTACTGATGGTGAAGGCGGAACCTGATAGTTGCTTCCCAAAGTGCTCGATCATACCATTTCTCTCTAGGGTAACCACAACAGCATCCACATGCCCGGCGTTGTACTCGAGCGAGTAGACAAGCTGAGTTGGGGCGTCATAGTCAGGGATGTTGAGCCACAGCCCGTGAGATATGGCAATTGGGAGTTCTTTTCCTCAAGCCAAATGGATACACCTGAACAAAAACCTACTGCCTCCTTGAAGGGATAAAACGGGACATTGAAGAATAAAGGAACCAAAATCATCAACAAATTCAATAGGTGACGTGCCCATACATTTATCTCATTCTCACTTGGATCCTTAGCCACCAAAACGGTCATCATCAATAATGACCACAGGCTACATCTATGTCAACTGTAAGAGCACATGCGACTGCATCCTCCAATGACTTTAAAATATCACATTTTCAAGAAACACGTGTTCCCATCCAAACCAAAAACCATCCATTGTAGTGAAACCAAGTTAGAGCCAACTTGAGGAATATCACCATGAGCTTCAGTGACCTCACCCTTTATGAACCCTGAGATCTCCTTCTAAACATTTGGTTTTCCATCCAAAATCTCAATTCGCTGCATCAACCGCCTTCTTATCGTAGGTAACACTACGTTGGATCAGCTGAGAATGCAGAAACACCAATGGCATGAAGAAGAAGATGAACAGCTTGGAGACTGAGCTAGTCTTCATTTCTCCTCTACTTTTCCTCTAGGTGTTTTTAACTTGGAACAAGATCCCTGAACTGAAATATATGGAGAAAACGAGAGAAGGAGCTGTGAGTATGTGATTTACAGCTCTAAAGAAAAAGCAAGCATTGCTCTTGAATTCTTCGCGTTCCTCTGCACCAATTCCTTGGGTCTGATATGAACCGGGCCTTCCTCCATTAAGAATTGCACTCTCATCTGGTTCTGCACCATAAGCCTTAATCTTGGGGTCTTTCTCCTTGAGGAACCGCCCTGCACCTCCACTAGTAACAATGATGAAGCAACTTTTGAAACTTCGACCAACAGAACCATCTTCAATAGATGTGTTAGCATCAAAGGAGTTCTGAGTGCTAACAAAACCCTGTGTTTACTTCCGCGACACGTCTATTCTGTGATCATCAAAAATAAAATTTAACTCAAAGATCATATTACAGAGTTGCTCTCTGTATAGCTGAAGGGTGATTGAGAGAATGATTGAGGTCTTTTCCATGTCGGAGGTCCATACGGTAGTAGATGAAGCACAGCCAATCCTCACTCTTGATCTTATCGATGGCACCAACAATGAACATGATGAGTTGCAGTGTCAGCAAGGAAAAAGTCATACATGAAGATTGATGGGTGACGAGTTTGAGGAATATGAGATCGAGATGGCAGCTTGAATGATGGTGGAAAGTTAGTGGGAAGGGTAGAATAGTGTGCATGAGAATTGATGAGATGGGTATGAAGAGATGGTCAGTGGGTATGAAAGGGTGAGAAAGGTGGAATAGAAGGTGTAGGTGAGTGAGAAATGGATATGGTGACATGCGTGGGAATATGAAGGATGGCTGCTTCCATGCGTGTGAATAGAAAATGGGTAGTGAATACAATGGTGAGGGAAAGATGGGTTTAATGGGTACTTTGAGAAAAATAGGGATATGGGTATAATGGCAGTGGGTAAATAATAGAGAAAAGGGTATGCTTATGGGCATATTTGCATGGGAATGCTGGGTGTAATGTCGAAACGACATGCATGGAGGGTGGATGTATGGGCATGGTGACTTCTTGGCTACAGCCGCTGCACTGATCTCTATCAAAGAGATTCAGTCGTATAGTGACCCATCGGCATACATCATTTACAACAAAGAACACTCTCAGCAGTTTGAGGTATCTCCGTCAAATGAATTCCTTAGTGCAGTGATGATTTAAAGCAAACTGACCGAACCTGCCGCTACAATCCACGTCTTTCCTTGATGCAGGTATTGACCAGCTAGCAAAGCGCGTAGGTAGGATGCTCAAGTCGCGGTGACGATTCTGGAAGCATGGGGGATCAGGATGATGCTGGAAGGGGTGACACTTGGACGAAATAATTCAAGGTATGGACGCAAGCAGCCTCTATTGCATTGCTTTTACCCATAAATCAACTCTGGTGATGATGTATTCACCCAATTTCAGACACCCAAACCAATTCTGCTCCTTGGCATATAAACCTGTGCATGAAAATTTTGATAACCTTCTAAACTTTACGATTTTATTTTGCATCTGGGTTGTTGATGGCCCAGACTTATCACTTGCTTCTGTCCATGATTCCAGGCCCAAATCCATGAGAACAGCTCGAATATTCATTTGGCCTGCTGAGGCCCATAACTTCGCTTCCCCAAATCAATGGTCCAATTTTCATCTGTTCAAGCTGAAGCCAAAGGGTAGCCATCTATTGGCGCATTGACAGCTCTGTAACTTCACCATCATGTTTGCCCATAAACTGAACCCCATCTATTAGTTTGTCAATGGGACATTTAAGAGGATCCTCTGCAGAAAATACTTCACCCTCTTCATGGATATCTGGCTGATCATCTGAGTAAGAATGGCTAAACGAAACCATGTATGATGATTGCTCACTGATCTACTCCAGAAAATGCAGGCTCTATCTCATAAAAAGGATGTTGTAGCTCTGCACGCCAGTTCGACTGTGCTAGCAAAGTGAATAGCAACCCATTGCCCAGGACAAGATCAAGACCATCTCTCTAACCGATTGATTATTCAATCCACATCCCAGATCAAGTGTATATATATAAAAAAAAAAAAAAAAAAAAAAACTAACAAGCTATAACAAAACCAGAACAGAGGAGAAATAAAAAAAACTAAACGATCAACATATGAACCAAGAAAAACCACACTTGATGTCGTTTTCAATGGTTTTAGATAGGTGGGATGAGCACTAGCATACTCAAATAAGAAAGAGGCAAGCAGCATAATCATGGAAAGATGAAATAAGTTAATGAAACGATCACAATAGGCGTATAAGCAAACCAGGAATTAACAGGATTCACTCGTGACCTCTGTCGCCCATAACCAAACAAGCAAGCTCCCCAAACAGCAAGAAAAAGAAGGAGAAAGAACTATGATAGTGAAGATGAACAAAAAGGTACGCAGTAAACTTACCTGAGAGCTTCTCTAGAATAGAGATCGCTCGACTTTCCAATGCTCCTCTTTTCCTCATTCCTTCCTGCTTCCTTCACTCATTCCCTCAACTGGGTGTATTTAGGCTGCACCTTCCAGGAAAATGCTCTCAAGTTCTTCTCGCTTCCCTGTTCCCTCTGGAAAACTCTCTCTCTCTGGTTCTTTTTCTTCTCTCAAGTCTCGCCCTCTCTCAAGTTAAACGAATACCCTCTCTGCAGCCCCCAAGACCCCTCTGTAAGTCCTTCTCAAACCAAACAGCCTGCTACCTTCCTCAGCTGAAAGGATCTTCCCTCACTTCTCTCAAAATCCA